>NW_025334004.1:33566707-33644207 GCF_019186645.2 Phyllostomus hastatus
AGCCCCGCTGGAGGGGGCGGGGCGGGGACGGGGAGGAGTGTGTGACCTCGAGCCTCCTGCTGGCCAGAGGGGCCGCCCGTCCTACCCCCGGCTTCCCGGGGGCGGGGAGCCTCTCCCTCCAGTGTCCCGGGAGGCCGCGGGGCCCACGGTCACATCGGCCTGGGGCCAGCGCGCGGCCCCCGGGCTCCCCGGGGGAGACCGGAGTGGGAGTCCGCGGGCACAGGAGGCCCTCGGCGGCGCGCCCCCTTGCTTTGCTGGGGGAGAACCGCGGCCAGCTGGTCATGGACGTTGGATGTTAGAAATGGACCCTGTCGTGTTTCCCGGGCGACCGTCTTCGGGTCCTTCCGGTGGGGATCCTCACCGCCGGCCCTCCTGGGTAACCTACTCAGACAGACACCGTTTCTCTGGTTCTGGTGTTTGTAGGGGTGACCTTGGCGAGTGCGGGAGAGCCTGTTGTCCTTCGTATCCCAGGGACAGGCAGAGACAGGACACCTAGGTGTGCAGGTGCCGTCTCAGCTGCCACCACCCCGGACTGGGCGCCGCCCCCCCAGCCTCCTGGGTCGTGAAGCGTGACTCCCCCGGCACAGCTGGCTCTGGGCCGTCGTCGACCTGCCCTTCCCCTCCCTGGGGCAGAGGACGGGGGGCCGGCTGGAAGTCGGACGGAACTCAGGAGGCCCAGGGACGGACACACACACACACACACACACACACACACACACATGTGCACGCCCACACCCCTTCCCCCCGCCCCCAGCCTGGCCTCCGCTGGTCCTTTCCCCCGCAGGCGGGCTGGTGCCCCTGCACAGCCTGAGAGGCTCTGTCCGCGGAGTCTGCGGGGGTCCCCCCTCCCCGAGGCCGCCCTCAGCAGAGGGCTGGGCCAGCAGCAGCCGCGTTGAATGCGCCGGTCCCCCGAGAGCCGCCGTCCCCTCGTCACCGGCCCGTCCCTCAGGTGCGGGGTCCCTTCCAGAGCCTGTTTGCTGCATTAATTAGTCCTGTGGGGGCCCCCGGGACCAGTAAGTTAAAGGGAGAACACTGGGAGAGTTTTTTTAAAGGTCATTCAACTCGAGAAAAACCCGTTTTTTTTTTTAAAGAAGCATTTTATAGAAATGTTCAATGGCAAAGCAAAATGTGAAGTATTAAACGGTTTTTACCATTGCGAACAAATTGCCCCTTTTCGTGCCATTTCCATCCTCCTCCGCTACATTTAGCCCGCTCTATTTGTCTACCTAATTCCCGGCAAACGGAGGGGTGGCCGCCGCCGCCGCCGCGCGGGCCCGGGTGCGTGACGGCGGCTCCCTCCGAGGGGGAGGATGGGGGGACCCCGCACACGGAGCGCTCGTCACAGGGGTCACTCGAGTCGGGGCGAGCCCCCCGCCCCCCGGCCTGCGCCGCTCTGCTCCCCCGGGTGCTTCTCCCTCAGAACTTGGCGTGATCGGGGACAGGACTCCCCAGCGCACGGGGAGGTCGCTGCGCCGGGCGTTCACCCCACAGCCGGCTCCGCGTGCTCCTCGGAGAGAGGCAGGACGCCCGCCCCTCTCGGGGCTGCCCCGCCCCCGGATGGACTGGATTTCCGCGAACAGTAGCGCAGCCCACGCTCCTTTCGTGTGCTCCGGGGACCCGGACACGTCCCGGCCGATGGCGGGGGGACGTCCCGCAGTGGCCAGAGCGTCCTTTTCCTGCTGCGAGTGTTCGGCGTCGGTGACACAAGCCCCAGAGACGTGACTGCGAGGAAGCGGCCGTCGGCACTGGGGACCTGAGCTGGTTACGACGGCGGCGGGTGGATGGAGAGACTGTCAGAGCGGCGCGGTTCGCTGGAGGACGAGGACCGGGACGCGGGGCAGATGCTGCTCAGCTGTTCCTCGTCTCCCCCCCCCCCCCCGGGGCCACGGGCTCCGTCCAGCAGCTGGGAGGTCCGGCCGGGGCTTTAGGGCCCGGTGACTCTGCGTCCCTGCTGGGCCCCAGCGGCCCAGGAGCGACAGCGCTGGAGCTCCGTGAGGGTGGAGAGAAGGGTCTCCGGCAGCCCCGCGCACGGTCCCCTGGGTGGGGGGAGAGGAGCGACCCTGAACCCCGGAGGAGAACGTGAGACTGGCAGCAAGATGCTTCCCGTGTGCGCGCACCTGCCCAGCAGGCTTCCGGTGAGGGGCGGGGCTTGGAGCCGCCAGGTGGGGGCTGGGGGAGGGAGCCCCGCGGGCTGCTGCGCCGGGCGGTGGTCCTCCAGCAGAGCCCGCCCTTGCCTGGGTCTCTGGGGGAGGGGAGCGGGTGCCCGCCGGGCGGGGCAGGGCAGCGTCTCCTCCCGGTGCTCTGAGCTCACCCACGGGATGTGGCGCGGGCGGGTGAGACCCTCCCGGGCACGACTTGTCTCAGGAGGGTCCTCACGCCCGGGTTCGAAACTCCAGCCGGGCAGCCCGAGTCACTCCTGCCCACGTCGGACAGTGACTGTCGCCCGTGTGGCGTCTGGAGCTGTGACCGCGGAGTCCCGTGACCCCGCCTCTCTTCAGGGTGGGGTTCCCAAGTCCCTCCGCTCTCTTCTGCCCCTTTTCCCAGGGCGGGGTTTCCCCACGTCCAGGCGTCTCTTGTTAATCCTTCTTAGCTGCCCGGCGCACGTGCTCCGGGAGCCCTTTGCAGCGGGGACAGCGCGCCCGCCTTCCTGGTGGCGCCGTGTGGCGCCCGGCAGTGCGGTGAGGGCCCCGGGGGAGCAGCGTCCCAGGCTGGCATCCTTGCAGGGAGGCTGGTGGGGGCCAAACCCCCGGGGCAAGAGCGGCTTCCCCCCGACCCCCCGGATGCAGGGCGAGACTTCAGGAGCCACCACGCTCCGCCCTTTGCAGGACGATGGGGCCGAGGGAGCCCCTGCCGCCTCACCGTCTGCCGCTCCGGGTCCCCGGCGTGGGAAATGCTTGGGCGAGGTCGCGGCGGGTGCCCCAGGAGCGCGGGCGGCGGCAGGAGGGCCTCCCGGCCCCCCGCGGGGCCCCCACTCCTTCAGGGGTTCTCACGTGTCCCCGTCGTCCCAAGCTGCTTTTCCTGGCTTTGACTTGGAACTGTTTAAAGCCACGCAAGATCACTTTTGAAATTTCAAGCAGAGAAGTATGAAAGTCCCTTTCCAGAGGCAGTCGCTTTTGATCCTCTCGAAGACAACGCTGTTTCTGTTTTTGTGAGCGTGCATGCCTGTTCCGGCAGACCTTGACGGCGCGGGAGACGGTGTACCCGTCCCCTGAGCAGGTGCTTCCCTGCGGCACAGGGCGCCCATTCTCCGTAGTGGCACATCGTTGCACGGTGTCGATTGTACTCCCTTAACCCTTCCCCTTCCTTTGGCAATGCGGTGGCTGGCCGACCTTTTACGGAGGGTCACCAGGAGCACCCGTGGGTGTGCGTTTCCGTGGGGGAGGTCCCAGAAGGGGGACCCCCGGGCCACAAGGCACTCCCCCTTAGAAGGTTCGAGGGGTGCAGCCCAGGCTTCCGGCGCAGAGCCCCTGCCCTCTCACAGCCCCGAGCGTCAGCAAAGGGTGTCCGTTTCCCTGCATCTCCGCCAGCGTGACATTTCCAAAACGGTTCTTAGTGTTCGCAAGATTGACGTTTCTTTGGTAACTGTGGAGGTCATACACTTTTCTCTTTAATATTTATTAGTCAAGTGTATTTTTTTTCTCCGTCAGCATGGTTAAGCATGTTCTCCACTTTTCCCCACTGTTTGTCTATTTTTATTTTTAATTCAGTGACTTTTTTACAGTGTAGCGCTTAGTCGTTGGTCCGAGGCCGCGCCCCAAAGAGCCGGAGAGAGAACACGCCCGTGCGGGCGGCGCGAGGCTCCCCCGCAGGCCGGCGTCTGTGTGGGGGCGGGGGCCGGACGCCTGCCCGCACCGACCGCCCCGCTCGGGTCAGCGCGCCAGTGACCCTCCCGTGTTTCAACTCAGGGACGTGTCCACCTGGTGTGCGTGTTACCACGGCCTGTGGCCGCGTCCCGAGCCCATGCTGACACGGTGCGCCCTGTCGCGGCGCCTCCGACGCGAGGGCAGCCCTGGGTGAGTGGCTCCTGCCACCCGGGGGGCCGTCCCGGGCCCGCCACGCGGCAGTGGTCCGCTGCGGTAATTGCCGTGGAAACGGGGAACCCTCCCGAGGTTTTCCGTCTAATCATTTATTTATAAACCCGGAGGTGGCGCTCCGCGGGACGTGCAGCGGGGGTCGGCGTGGCGCTCAGAACGCTTGCGTGGTGTTTACACTTCACCGTGTGTTTTTTTAATGGCGCCCCGGCCCCCACGACTGCAAAGGGACCCCGGTCCCGGGCCACGCCGCGCCGCACCGCCGCGTCCCCCAGGCCCCGCCACTTCATTACCAACGCCGCCGCCGCCGCCGAGCCCGTCCCCTCCGCGCCGGCTGAAGTGCGCGTGTTTTCCCATCTCATTACTCCAGGCTGCATACAATTAATTTTTGCCTATTAATGAACCCCTCAGTGGCGGGGGCGGCCGCCTGCACCACCTCACCTAGTGGGGAAGGGAAGAGGGCTGCTGCGCTCGGCCCCCCGGACTGCGTGTTTATTGTGGGGTTTGGGGGGAGGTGCCGTGGCGCATAAACCAGGCCTTGGGAGGGGAGCTGCCCGAGAACCCGGCCGCGGGCTGGCTGCGGGCGCTGCGAATCGGCGCCTCTGGTGGCGCAGGGAGCAGAGGGAGACGCAGGGGCGGCCCCGCTCGCTGGGGTCTCGGGCCCGGGGGACGCTTGCAGGAGCCTGCGTGGGGGGTGGGGGGATCGGCTTTCTCCTCCTGTGGCCCCGGGCCTCCCCTCGCTCGGGCCGCCCTCACTGGACGCCTGTGGGTCTTCAGCCTCGCTCCGTGTCCGGAGCCTCTGGTTAAATCGGTGACTGAAAACAGGTGACGGCGCACGAGTGGCCACGGTCGCTGGTCTCAGTCCACGGAAGTCCCGGAAAGTGGGCGGAGCCTGGAGAGCAGGAGGAGCACCCCCACCCCGACCCGGGCCTGAGGGGCCCCCGGCTTTGGACGTGCGTTTAAATCTCCTGTGAGGACATCGGTGGCCTTGCGGAGTCACTGTCGGAAGCTCCAGAAGTGGACACCGGGGGCCCCGGGGGCCGGGGGCTGAGAGAGCACAGCACGTTCTTCCCAAAGCGAACGTCCTCCACCCCACCGGCCACCGGCAGGGTCCGAGTGGGGGCGGGTCTCTCACTCCCACTCGGGGGGCAGGACGGACCGGGGGCAGTCCTCCGTGAGCACTGGCACATCAGCATGCATTTAAAAAAAAAAGAAAGTCAAAATTGGTGAATTTTCGTGTAGCCATTTTTATATTGAAGATGGAAGAAAATACGCAAGTTTCGGCATGTTATGCCTCATGATGTCAAGAAAGGTAAAACTGCGAGAGAAACACACACACACAAAAAAGAAAGGATTTGTGCCGGCGTGGAGCAGGTGCGGAGACGGACCGAACCCGTCAGCGGGGTTGTGAGGCTCCGTGCCGGAGACCCCTCGCCGGACGGTGCTCCCCACGCTGGGGCCGGCCAGTCGGAGCGACAGCGACCAGACCGAGGCGTTGATTGGGAACAGTCAGCGTTCTGTGGTGGGGGACAGCCGGCACCCTCACAATGCCCAGATCAGTCCCGTCGTTGGGGAAAATGAAAAACCTGTTTTGTTTCATGGGAAAAAACATGCGGACTTTTTGGCCAACCCAATAGATTTTCTTTTTTTAAGTTGTTTCTCCAACTAACATTTTCGTGAGGATCAGAGAATGCTTTTGTCCTCAAAGGGTTCCAGAGTTAGGCCTGAGACTCGGCTCAAAGCCGAGAAGTCAAGTAGATTGAGCTCGGGGGCCTCCGGGAGCCACGGTCATGAGTGGGAAGGGTGCTGGGCCTCCAGGAAGGCCCAGGCGGGGGCGGGGCTAGAGGTTTGGGACCAGAAGGACTGTGGACCAGGAACAGGCCCTGCGGGCGTGGGGGGCAGAATGAGGGGGCCCGGAGGCCTGCGCCTGGGCACAAGGAAGGGACAGGCTGGCAGGCCACCTCCGAGCTCCTGGCAGACACATCCTCAGCGGCGTCTCTGGCTGCCCCCCCCACCCCGTCCCTCTTGAGTTTGGAGTGCAGGGGCCAGGGGTCCAGCCCAGGCTTGGGCGCTGGGAAGTCCGGCCTGCCCGCCCGGGGCCGGCCCGCCAGCCTCCCCCGTGTCCTGCTGTCAGGGGGCACCTGCCGGCACGTGTCTGCCGGGAAGCCCTGTGCCGGCCCGGCCCCTCCCCTGGGAGGCCCGGGGACCGGGTCCAGGCAGGGAGCTCTCAGCCAGCAAGTGTGACGGCCTCCCTGGGGCTGTATTGATTTTTCAAGAGGAGGGAAAAGGCATATGAAATGAGACCTTCCAACCCGCTTTGAGTGGAAATCGCTGCTTCCTAGAGGAAATTTTAATTGGCCGGCTTTGCTGCTAAATGTTTTCCACCCTGTCCTTCCTCTGCCTCCTCGCCCGGCCTGCCCCTGCTCGTTCCTGGTGGAAGCACCCCCACCCCCACCCCGCAAGGCCCCCGTGAGGTCGTTGGTTCTCGGCCGGTGGACTTGGGAGGGGCGGACCTCGGGGCGTGGCTGGGCCGGGCGCCCTGGACGGAAGATGGGGTGCTGGGAGAGCAGCCAGCCGGGGACCCCGGGGTGGGGTGGGCGTGGCCTCTCGCCGGGGTGCGGGGTGACATCACCCTCTGGGTGGGAGCGCTCACTCAAGAAGTACCAGTGTTTCTTCTTGTAATCCACTACTTGCAAATATTGGTACTCTGGAAAAAAGATTTATTTTAATAACGTTTCAGTTTTGTTCTGTAGTCAGCGTTGTTTTATGACTCCACGTCCTTGCCAGAAAGCACATTTTAAGAGTTTCAATTCAAAATTAAATATGACCTCAGTGTTTTAAAATACAGTTACATTAACTGTCCATTTCATAGTCGCTTAAGGTTTTCTTGGCCGCTGACGCACAGTCAGGACGCGGTCTGATGTCAAATCCAGAGGTTTCGGCTAACAGGTTCCAGCTGCGACCGTGCGCGGCCTCTGAGGCCGGGGCCGCAGGCGGCAGGCTCGCCTTACCTGGCGGGCTGCGCTTGTCTCCGCAGACCCCCCTGGGTTTGCTTGCTCGGAGGGGGCATCTGTTACTTACTGAGCGCCGTGCGGGCCCGTTTACCAGACAGGGGACTGCGGGGCAGGCGTGGCTTACTGACGAGCACCGTGCGCAGGTGAGCGGGGCACTCCCGCACCGTCTGCTGCCTGACCTGCCACCTGGAAGGAGCTCAGCCCGTCTCACCCCGCCTCTGTGTCCCGGGGGACGAGGGACGGGAGGGGCCTGGGCTGCCTGAGACAAGGACTCCCTCCCGTGTAAAGGAACATTAAGGCGTTTAGATGGAAACATGCCCTTCCTTGAAGGGTGTGGGCCAGTGGCGCCCAGTGGGCCGCCATAGACCCTGCAGTGTGGGCACCTCCTCTCTCTCCTTGGAAGCTTCTGGAATGGAACGGAGCTAGAGCCGGTGCTCAGGTTCCGTCGTCCCTGTAGCATAAGGCGCTGGGGGTCCCAGACCGTATTCCTGAGCGGCAGGGAAGGTTCGCAGAAGCCACCCACACGGAAAAGAGAATCCCCATGCTGCGCAGCACCCACGCCGTCGGGAGTGGGGCCTGTGACCCTACGGGTGCCTCATGACAAGGCGTGACCACCCCTCCGCTTCGTGGCGGAGGCCCGGAGGGTCAGGCCTCGGGCCGGGCTGTGGCTCCGTCCCCGACGCACCGCTTATCGTCCCAGAGCTCTGGGCCCCGTCCCCTCTTCTAGACCCTGGGGGCCACACTGCCCTCCTCGGGGGCCCCTGGGAGGGGCGAGCACGGGGCAGGCCCCAGTCGCGAGCCTGGCACGGGCCAGCGCTCAGGGCAGCCTGGACGTTCCACGCAAGACTCCCCTCGAGCCGGTTCCGCACGGTGGGTCCTCAGCGCCGCTCAGGGGACCCCGCCGTCCCCAGGTGCCAGGTCGTGTCACGGAGGTGCGGCAGGGAGACCGCCCCTCGCCTGGCACTTCCGCAGTCGGCGGCCTCGACTGGCCAGCCTCGGCTGTGTCCTTGGACGTCGGGTGTCCACCTGCGCGGTAGGAACCCAGCGGCTCCGCGCCCGTCTCCACCGTCCGCGCACCCTGAGTGTGTCCCGTTCTCACGCCGCTTTCCCCTCGCCTCTCGCTCACCTACCGCAGGAAGCAGAGCCCCTCCCTCTGGCGCTTCAGTTCCTCTCCGCCCCTAAAACCCCGAGTTCCGGCGCAGGCCCTGGTTCGAAACCCACCTCCTCCTTTTCCTTGCGTGTCCTGGCAGAACTCGGACGGCTCAGGAAAGCGTCTGATGGCCTCCTGCACCAGGGAGGGGGCTCAGAGTGGGGACTGCCGCTTTGGGCCACGGGCGTTCCAGAGTTAGCCCGAAAGACACTCGAGGTCGACCAAATGGCCCATTTGAAATGTCATTCATTTGTCTGCGGTTCCTGTTCATGGGCCGGTTCCTACCACGGCCCTGCTTCCCTCGGCGTGGAGGGGAAAGTTACTGGGTCCTCCCGAGTCACCTGCCACCAGAGACCCTTTGGGGGGAAGTGCCCTTGTGGGAACACCAGTCATGGGGTGAGACTCACGGAATGGGTCCTTCGAAGTTTTATTTCTACAGATATTTCTCCACAGATGAGCTAATTCCTGACGGAACTGTAATAAACCTACTCAAATAGCAATTCGATGAGGACTTTGTTATTCCTGCTCCACGTTCTTTCTTTCGTTCAGCTGTTTCGTTCCTAGCGTGGAAGCATCTTATTTGTAAGAAGCTCAGTTCAGCCGCAGAAGAAGGCTGTGCCTCTCCCGCGCGCGCCGAGAGGGCGGCGGAAGCAGCGCGGACAGCAGGCCGTCTGAACTCTTCATGTGCCACATTCACAGTATTAATAACTGCGCTTCCGCGGTTGTCACATCGAGTGAAAGATCTTCATCGCCGGCTGTCTTCGGGGGCCGCGCCGAGACGGGATGCATGCGTTTAATAAATTGTGGTCTCAAGTAGTCGTTTTTGTAAATAATTAGTTTCGGTGAAAGAATAAGTTAGCATATTGTATGCATCTAATGTTGCAAATGTACACACAGCAAACTTTGCTATTAATCAACAGCCAAGCACCGCGAGTGGGGTCTCATACATAATGAATTGTGCTTAAGCCTCATGGGTTTCTTGATAGAAAAATAAAAGAAAACACAAGTGTGGTAAGCTTTTGAATAAAATTTAACTAGATTGCTCTGCATCCTGTAATTGTTTTGCAATCATGAGGGACCTGATAATTCATCTATAGTTTTGGGGTGTTTTTATCTTCATCTGTCAAATAGGAGAGATTTTTAATGATATGTTAAAGCGTTGATAAAATAGTCTTCCTTTCAATAGTTTCAACATTTAGGGAGAAAGAAAATAGGCTTTTTTAAGGCCCTCTCGTCTGCCAAGCGTACTATTTAAATCGTCTCTTAAAAACGTTTTATTATTGCTGATGTATTTTTAACAGTCAATTATTTTTAAAAGGAAAATATGCCATTCTTATGACATGTGCCTTACACGGGGAGGAGTTGAAAATTTACAGAAAAATTTCTCCGTGCTTCTGGGGGTGTTTTAAACACGACAGTAAATTCCCCCGTGCTCTTGTTTACGTTCTGACGTCACCCTGAGGCCCCAGCATGAAGGGCCGAGGGTGTCCATTGAAAACTGAGATCGCGTTTAAGCAGCAAACCTGCGACCACCCGGAAAGTGGGTAGTGGAGGCCCAGATACATTCAAGGCTGCTTCCTCCTCCCTTTGCCATCGACCTTGACACGGCAGCCCAGGGGGCCCCTGCGGGGTCGGAGACGGAGGCTGGTTCTGGGGGGGCAAGAGACGGCGCTCACCAGGCAGGGGGCCGTGTTTCTGTCCTCTCGGAGGTCGGGCGTCCTCCCCACGCCACGCCGCGGGCCAGCAGCCCCAGAGGGCGTGTCCACTCAGCGGGGTCCGCCCAGAATGCGTCCCGCGTGAAGGGGCCGCGCCTGAAGTGCCGCGTGGCCAGGGCTCGGGGGCCCCCCTGGCACGGGATGTGCACGTGGGGGCCCACGGGATTCCGTGCAGACCGGCCCCCCAGCCTCACCGAAGGGCCGTCCCGCCAGCTCCCTGCCTGCCCGATTCCGGGGCAACTCAGAAGAATGCGGGTCCTTGGGACTTTCTGGGCCAGCCTCCAGCGTCACCAGCTAACATCCCCAAACTGTGAGGCTCAGCCCCACCCTGAGGGGTTGGAGGTCGGAGGTCAGAGGTCGGAGGAGCGCCGGGTCAAACGGGAGGCACTGGGGCTCACGCACTCTCCCTGGGAGCGCTGCCCGGCGCCACCCAGACTGGAGGGAGCACTTAGGGCCTGGGCCTGTTTTCTTCCGTCACGTGGGACTTGGGCCAAGTTCGTGCCGTTCTCACGTCTTTGGGGAGTAGGATTCTCTCAGAAATGAGGACTTGGCGGTTCTTTGATGCCAGTGAGGTCTTGCGGCACCCACGTCTCCTGCCACGTTAGCTGAGGTCTAAAGCACTGAGCGCGTGGGGCGTGGCAGGCCCACGTCAGGGCCACGCACACCGCACATCGGTGGCCGCCACGCCTGCGTCCCCTGTGGCGGAGAGCCCGGCCGGCCTCCTGACCCTGCCGCACCCCCCCGGGAGGGCCGACGGGAGCCGGCACAGCTCCCCCCTGCGGCGTGTGCCTCTGTCCCCGGGGCCACCCGTGTAAGTGTGCTGCAGCCGCCGGCCCCCGCGTCCCCGGGTGCGTGGCGGCCTCCCTCCGTCCACGTCGGCGTCCTCAGACGCTGCCGGCAGGGAGGGAGGTTCCCCGTGACGACCGTCGGTGCTGGGCAGTCGCGCGTCCCCCGTTAGCACGTCCAGGGCGGGTGTCGCCAGCCTCGCTGCAGACAGTTCAGAGGTCGCTTCGGGGTGAGAAACAGGTTTGCTTCAGAGCGAACCCCACACCGGTTCTGCGCCGGGACACTCTTCCTGCCAGCCCGGGAAGGGACGGGTCAGGGCCGCCCCTAACGGGTCGCAGCTCCAGGGGCACCTTGCACAGGCTCTCGGACCCACGGACGTTCCGGAAGCTTCCCCCGCAGGCAGTGTACCGCGGCCGTCTCTTCTCACGGAGCCCCCGGGGTGGCCAGCAGCTGCGTATTTCTCGAAGCCCCTGAACCGAACCACGTGTGACCTCGCGGTCGCTGTGCTGGGGCACCTGGGGTCGCCGTCGGCCCAAGTCGGAAGGCTCAGCCGAGCTGGGTCCCCTCTCCTGCCACTAGTGGGGGGGGGTGCAGACGGCCGGCGTCACGACGTGCGCCCCCGGGACGGGCAGCTGGACCCGGAAGCCCCCTCCCTGCTCTGTCCCACTGGACGGGACCGCCGCCGCGCGACCCTGGCTGCAGCGCCAGCCCTCGGGCTGCATGCGTGGCGGTGCCCAGGTGTCTGTCCCCCGGGGTCGGGCGCCTCCCTGCGCACAGCCGGGTCGGCGTTCGCGTGCCCGCAGTGGGGGAGTTGCTCAGACTTGGGACGTGAATGAGTGTGGGCCCCGGAGCCGTGACGGTGGGGGTCTCCGGTCCCTCGGGTGTGTGGGGGGTTGCGGGGGGCCTGGTGGGTGTCCTCCTCCACCGTGAGAGGGGCCGTCGGTGGCGCCCGGAGACGGTCACACCGAGGCTCTCTCAGGGACGAGCCGGGCAGGGTTGCAGGAGAGGGCAGGGCAGGGCAGGGAATGAATCCCATTTGATCGTAGGAATGGAAATGTGTCATGGCTCTAGAAACCTGCTTTCATGTGTGTGTGTGATGCCACTCGTTTCAAATGTAGCAGCATCGTTAAATCCCGGCTTCGGAATCAAAGCGCTTTAATTGCGTTTCGCCCGTGAACAGCCGCCCAGCGCCGACGGAGAAAGAGTTAAAAGGAGAGCCGCAGAGTAAATCAGAGGCTGGGGTCTTTAGCACAAGCATAAAAAATCGATTTAAGATGAATTTTACTACTACAGAAATTCTTCAGGCGCCCTGTTCGGGGTGGGAACCTCGGGGAGCCCAGCTCACGCCTCACGTCCCGAGCAGCAGCGGAGGCCGAGGCCCCGGCGTGGGCAGGGGGCAGGGGCCTGGGGTGCCCGAGCGTCCGGCCCGTGTCACCGGGGACGTGCGAGTGGGGAGGGGCGGGTGAGGACAGGGCGTGCGCGACGGGGGAAGGCGGCCTGCGGGTCTCGGCCTCGCCCACCTGCCCTCGGGTCGCTGGCCAGTGGGGGGTGGGGGCGGTGTGAGGCTTCGGGAAGAGCCGCTTGTACCTGCGTTTCGGTGGCTCTTCCGCCCTGGCCTCGGGAGCCGTGGTGTCCAGAGGGAGATGGGAGAGACTCTGCCGCCAGGACTGGGAAGCCCCAGGAAGCGTGCCCGGCGTCCAGGGCCCGGCAGGGTGGGAGAGCAGGGCCCCCGGGAGGGGTCCGACTGGTTTCCTCGGCCAGCGGAGCAGCGCCCCCAGAGAGTCAGGCCCTGCCAAGGGGCCAGGGCCTCGAGGGGCAGCTGCAGGGTCCAGGGACAGGAGAGTCACCGCCCGGCGGGATGAGACAGAGCCATCTGACTTGAGTCTCAAACACGCTGGGTTGAAACAAGCAAATGAAAGTGAGCTTCAGGAGGTAAAGGGGAGACCGGCAGCCCTGACAAACAGCAGGACTCGGAAAAGGAGCAGATGGCACAGAGCGCTGCCCTGACGTCCCACACCGGACGGGCACCGTCGAGTGTGGGGAAGAGCAGACCGAGCGAGGGCGCAGCCGCAAGCATGCGGTCAGGAGCTCGCGAGCGCCGCTCTGTTGGCCGGGCAGGGGAGGGCAGCGCTGCAGTTCCTTGACCAGGGTTTCGGGGAAGAGTGTTCCTGGGGAAAGGCTCTGGTCACGCGCTCTCGGCGATTCGACAGGTGACAGGAGACACAGACGTGCACCTGTGCGTCCCGGGAAGGGGTAGGGACGCTGCCCCGAGAGTCACCCTGTGGCTGCCCGCCTCTGGCTGGGCGACAGACACGCAGAGCCCCGGAGAGAAGCGCCGCGCCCCAGGATGCCCCTCCTGGGGACCGCCCCTTGTTTTCAAGGACGCCATGTTTCTTTTGTGGGGAAAAAAAACCCTCACCCGAGGGGGTATTCATTGATTTTGGAGGGAGAGCATGTGAGAGACAGGAAGACATCGATTGGTTGTGCCCAGTACACATCCCAACTGGGGACCAACCCACCACCTGGGTATGTTCCCTGACTGGAGATCGAACCTGCGACTTTGGGGCGTAGGGACAACACTCCAACCAACCGAGCCGCCCGGCCGGGGCAGCATGTGGTGTCTCTGAGAGCTAAAGGTGGACGCACGGGGCGGGGGGGGGATGGCTCTGGGGCGTCTCAGCCTCCGCCCTCTCCCGGCCACCGTCTGCCTGTGGCACAGCGCTCGGAGACGCGCCCGCCCATGGGTGGCTGCAGGTGCCCCCCCTTGTTCGTGCACTGCTGTTTTCGGGTTGCCTTGCAGATGTGTGGGCCGGGGTCCCCAGGTTTATTATTAATCTCCTGTTGTCGCTTCCACAGCCCCACCGAGGCCCCCGCTGCTCCTGAGCCGCCCGGCAGCCCCGCGGCAACGGCCGAGCCCCTGGCGCAGTGCGAGGCCTGGCTGCACGCCTACTTCCAGCGGCCCGAGGCCCTCCAGGAGCTTCCCGTGCCTGCCCTGCACCACCCCATCTTCCTGCGAGGTCAGTGACCCCCCGCCCCCCGCTCGGTGTGCCCTTCAGGGCGCGTGTCTCATAGCACCGCTCGCCTTACTGACCGTACCGACCGACTGGGCATTCTCCAACCATCCAGACAGAGACGGTGTGTGGCCGCGCCGTGGGACGGGAGCATGCAGTCCCCACCGTGCCGAATGGCTGCGTTGGTCTGGGCGTGCGGGCGCCTCAGCCTCGGCACAGGCGGGGAGACGCTGCAGGCAGACCCGCTCGGGCTCTCGCCGGGGAGGTCTGAGCAGGAGCACCGCTGAGCGCTGTGCACTTTCCAGTCGGCCCCTGGGGGGTGGGGGGGGGGGGCTGCCCCGCCTGCTGGCCGGCCGTGCAGACGGGAGGCTTGCATGTGGGCCGCTGGCCGCGTCCTCGAACCCGGCGCTGGCCATCCCGGGGGGGGGGGGGTGCGGCGCGGAGGGGGTGGCAGCGACGGGTCTTGGGTCTTCTCAGACAGGCTCCCACGGAGCTGCCCGGGCGTCCCCCGGCGAGATGCTCTGCTGTTCGGGGCGGGGCGACCCCGCGGGGGCCCGGGGACTTTCCCGGCCATTCCTGTCAAGCGGCTGTTTGGGTCCTTCCTCACGCTTTCCGGAGGTGTATTCTGTGCGGTGGCTTTTATCGTCGTTTTAATATAAATGAGCATTTCTGTACAGGTTTTGTGTGTGTGTGTATACATATATGAACACATACCTACATGTACCTAAAGAATGCATACACGCATGTACTTCAAGAAGAAAATCACCCTGAAGTCGTGGGTAAGTTTAAAGTGAACTCGAACTTAAAAATGGAATTTACTGAGTAAGTCCAATGCTAGTCTAATCACCGCTGTGATTTGCAGCGCAGACAAAGCGGCAAAGGGAGCCCAGTTTTCGGGGGGCGGCGGGCAGAGGGACCCCGAGGAGCCGAGCCGACTGAGGGCTGAGGGGGACAGAGGAGGAGCCCCGCCCGTTGCTGCGGCAGCAGATGCGTGTCTGCGGGCCCCTGGCGTCTCCCTGGGGCTTCAGGAGAGCGGGCCGCGGCACCCGGGCCGGCTGTCACACTCCGAGTGTGCAGACGCCTCCCCGTGGTCCCAAGCCCCCCGCCCACCGGCCCCTCCGAGCCGGCGCGGCTGTGCAGGCTGCAGCAGTTGGCCGGGCGGGCGGGCGGGCGGGCGGCCAGCCACTGACCCGGGCCTCTCTGCTCTTACTGCCAGCCCGGGGTGGGGGCGTGCCCAGCACCCTCCAAGCCCCTCCTGGGGGCCCCTCCCCTGGGGCGCCGGAAGACCAGCCCCAGGCCACCGGCCTGTCCAGGTCCACCTGCAGGAGGACGCAGCTTCCTGCGGCGCATCAGCCCTGACGCTCGTCCCTGCCCCGGAGGAGGGGCGCTCCTGCCATCGACCCTCTCGGGGCTGCCCGGCCCCCGTCCACCCTGGACCCTCACTGCCCCCAGCAGCCCCCAGGGGGTCGGAGTGCTCGGGCTCAGAGCTGCGCACCCCGGGTCGAGGCTGCCCGAGCGGAGAGGACACGGCGTCCGCCGGGCGGCTGCTGGGTCTTTCCGGCACTGCAGCCGCGGCCCCGCTGGCCCTGGCCCTGGCCTCGTCCGCGGGAGGCTGGCCAGGCCGGGTCGGAAACCGCCGGTGCCCGGGACCGCTCTCTCTCCGGCCCGACTGGCAGCCGCGCGCTGGCACGTTGGTGGGTTTCCCGGGCCAAAGCGCCTGAGGTGCGGACGGTGACTCGGCCGTTGTTGCGCGGCTTCCCCCGCGGCCTCCCGCCCGGCCACTGGCACGAGCGCTCGTGCTCTCCGTACCCGGCAGCCGCGTCTTGGACGAGGGCACAGTCGTTAAAGTCTCAGCTGTGATTCGTTCAGGCAAACGGCGTCTGCGAGTTCCTGCTGTATCTGTCTCAGTCCCCTCGCCTGGGGGACATGCGTGTCAGAATGTTCTGCACAGCGTGTTCGTGACATCATGCCTACGGTTTCTCCTGTTCTCGCCCTCCTCCCCAGACACATCACGATCTCAGGGAAAAGCATACATGTGCACCCGTGTGTGTGTGTGTGTGTGTGTGTGCGCGCACATGTGCCCGGTTTTGAGAATTTCTCTCCCGAGAAACTTACCAGAGAGTGGACGCAGCTCCCGTGGGTGCGTCGCCGAGTGCTGCACCCTGCGCTGCGCTCACCGTTCTCAGCGAAGCGTTGTGTGTGGGACACGTGGTCGTGCGCGCTGACGGCGTTTTGCCACCGCCCTGAAGTTCTAGGTGCCGTGTGCCCGTGTGCCCGATCGGGAGCTTGGCCCGCAGCCAGCGGAGAAGGCGGGGCAGCCGGCGTGGGGCCCGTGGTTCTGACCCGGGGAAGGCGAGGGCACATGGGCCGCACCCCAGCCCCTCTGCGGTCAGGCCGCACAGTCGGCTCCGGACGCCGACCGGAGGACGGGAGGAGCCTTGCCCGGGCGCCGCTCGGCCAGCGTGACCCAGGGGCGAGTGTCGGCGCAGCTGACCAGGACCTGCAGAAGGCGACCAGGCACTCTGGGCCAGAAACGTGTTTTCCTTCGCAGTCGCTGGATGGATGCGGCTCTGGGTGCTTCTGGAGGCCGGGGAGCGCGGCTGCGGCCAGCAGAGGGGAAGAGGTCGCTCCCAGGTCTGGGTCAGACCCGTCCTCTGATTGGCTGTGGGCCCGTCCCGGGGGTGCAAGGGTGGCTTCTGACCGTTCACATAACCGCTCCGTCGCCTTGCACTTCCCCAGGGGCCGGTCCTTTCACACACCCGCCCCCCACCCGCCCCCGGCAGCGGACCTGAGCCGGCTCCTGGGACACTGGCCTCGGCTGGACAGAACCGCAGCTGGACAGAACCGCAGCTGGACAGAACCCCAGCTGGACAGAACCCCGGCCCCGAGAAAACGCCTGGTGTCCCGCGCAGAGCCCTCTGACTGACCGGCAATCGCCAAGGCCTCCTGGGAAGCCCGGCTCAGGGGGAGGTTCGTGCCAAATCTAAGGGTGGTTCCATCCCACGTGCCCTGAGGCTTCCATGAAGTAGGAAAAAAAAAAAAAAAGAACCCAAGGACGCCTTCACCGGAGGCCCCGGGTCCCACACGCCGCCAAGCCGGCAGAGCTCGGGCGCCGCACCACGCAGACCGTGAAGATGGTGGCGCTTCCCCCCCCGCAGGGCAGAGCGGGCGTCTGCTGCAGACCGACCGACGGCACCTCCAGCTGCTCGGGGAAACACTCGTACCGCGTGCACGGGCTCCGCCGCTGGCACGGCGACCGACCAGCACGCCAGGAGGGTGTGCACCGAAAATGAAACTCGCCTCCTCCCCATGTGCACGTGCGGCGCGACCCTCTGCCGGGCCTGCGTCTCGGGCGTGGGCTCGTCCCACCTCGGCACGGGAGCGGGGACCGTGTTCTGCCCGGGAGGAAGTAGAAATCGTCACGTCCACGACCCTCCCTGGAAACGGGCTTTGAAACACAAGGGCATCCTGTCCGGTCTGTATTTTAACGGGAAAACACACTTCTCACTTAAATGTGCTTTAAAGGTGTTTATCCCCACTGCAGCACCAGACAGGCCTGCCCGCTTCCACAGAGAGCGTTCCACACCCTCGCTGTCTGTCGGAGCGCCGGGCACTCACGATGCAGGGGCCCGGCTGGGGCCTCCCGACCCCGCCCTCGCCGTGAGGAGCAGGTCCTCTCTGCCGCCTGGTCCGCAGGGAGCATGCTGCAGTGAGAGTCACGTGGAATTCAGCTCAAAGTTGTCAACACGTCAAATACGTAAATATCGATGTAAAAGTAATGGCAGTAGTGCTGTGAAACTGTCTCCAGGAACTAAAAGTGTAAAAACTGTTGAAATGCTGTGCCCCAGAATGTCTACCTGCACCCCACTGTTCAGACCGGCTCAGAACACCTTACGAGCCCGCGTCCCCATGGAAGGCCCAGTTTCGCTGGTTGGGATGGAGACACCGCACGCCTGGAGGGGGCGTGAGGCCGCGAGTGAGTCCCCCGGCCACTCAGCTCGCAGGGCACTGGGCGACGCGTCAATGCCAATAGCTCACTTCTTCTGAAGGAGTGAACCGGAGCGTGCGGCAGGGGAAAAGAAGTCTTGTTTTAACCCTTACATCGGGGGTGTCACACTCATTGTCACCGGGGGCCGCGCGGAACCTGAGGACTGTGTGTGCGCAACTGCTCCGCACCAGTTAAGCGAGAGCCGCCCGGGAGAAACAAGGTGGAGGGCCGGACTCCGCCCGCGGGCCTCGCGTCTGCCACCTGGGCCTTGAACACACCGCTCACGCACGCGAGTGTAAACCCGGCTGTGCGCTGCCCTCCCAGGGGCTGAAGCACGTACCGATGGTGTGTTGGCAGTGCGCCGGGAACAGTGTTGCTGGTGGGCACGGCCCCTCAGCCAGCATAAATATAGACGGCGTCTCCGTTTCCATGGCGACTACTTTTCCTTTTCCTGGGCATCGTTGTTTGTTGCGGCACGAAATGCACCGCACGCACGGAGGAGCGCCCCTTCCCGGGCCTTCTGTGCGTTCACTCGCCGTGTCTGCTCTCGGGGACGCTCGTGGCTCCCCAGCGGGGCTGCCCCAGCGCCCAGTGCGGCTCTCCCAGCCCTGCAGCCCCCGGTCGGTCCGGCGGTCTGCCGGAGAGAGACAGCGATGGAGCCCAGACAGGGCTCCCGGCTGGGCCCCCACGTCTACTCTTCTTAGGAAACCTGCATCCCTGTCTCTCCTCAGAGTAAAATATGCAGGAACCAACATTAAGTGGCGCATCCTCCCCGCCCCCCTTTTTTCCCGGGAATTGGGCCTCTGATGTTCCGGGGGGAGCGCCCATTCAAGGGTCGGCCCGCACAGGCCGCGGGAGCCGCGCCTGTTTATGGCGCATGTAAAACAGCACAAATCTCGCCGAATGTGACGGTGTCATTAGTCTGGGAGTCGCATCCTTGAAAATAACTGTGGAGGAGCCAAATCAGTTTAAAAGAAGATAACAAAATGGTTTAAGCGACTTAGGTTGAATGCCAATTATATTTTAATATTCAGCCGAGCATATTTTACCGAGAAGAAAGGGCGCGCGGACGCCCGCATCACTCACCGGCAGCGTCGGCCAGCTGTGCGGCCCCGCTCCCCGAATCACTTTGTGCATTTTAGCGGCATGGTAATTTAGGGGAGAACTACCTGAGTGATGGCATTTTCAATGAGCAGGTAATCTACAGAGAATTTTTATATGGTTATGAGTTCCGTGCTGCAGCCCGGCAACACAAAAATACATCAAGACCAATTACGGTATCAACTTTCAGTGTGGTACCCTCACCAAGCGAGTGCATGCATTTCTGCCCCAGGCATTTCAAATTGCATCTAATTTGAAATCTTTGGGGTTTTAATTAAATTTCAGAATATATGGAATTCTTCATTAGTACCTGCTCTGAATCGCAGATGATCCCTCTCTCTGTCTCTCGTTAAAGCGGCGGCGGGCTGCGGCGGGCGGCGGCGCGTTCGGGGCCGGATGGTCTGTGGGGCCTGGGTGTCGGCGCGGGGATGGCGAGATGCAAAATAATATCAAAAAGATTATTAGTCCGGGGAGAGTCTCTTGATTTGTATTTTAATGGAATTTTACATTTCTCTTAATGATTTGCAAATTGTCCTCTGATTATAAGACGCGTCAAGGCTTCCGTTTTAATGGCGAAGACACAGCCATTACCAGGGCTTTTTTCTGTCTCCTCTTCCGAGCGCTTCCCTGCAGCAGATAAATATTGAAACCATTAACACTTCTCCTCGCAGCCTGCGTCCCGGACCCGCACGGTTCGGGGGTGGGGGGGTCTCTCCGCGGGAGCACCTGGCTGGGGGCCCCGGCTTTTCTTTTCCTCCCCCGCCCGCCCGGCCGTGTTTTCTGCTCAAGAACGCGGGGTTCGCTTCTGAACCTGCACGGGGTGGTCCCGGTTACCTGTGCCGGAGCCCATGCGTGTAAATGCCGTGAACGGCCCGCTCGTGTTAACGAGAGTGGCAGCCCGACGGGGGCCGGTGCACATGTCCCCGCCCCGCTCCGGCCCGTGGGGCTGGGGTGGGGGAGGGCCAGCGGCGTGCCCGGGGGCATCCGGGAGACAGCTCACCACGTCCGCGAGGCCGCTCGCCGCTCCACGCAGAGAGCCGGGGCGCTTGCCTTTGGTTTGAGCTTTGAGACGGCGTCTCGGTTTTCAGGCCGCGGCCCCTCGTCCCCTGCGCAGCGTGAGGTTTGCACGACCCGGACCCCCAAGGCCGCCTGCTCCTCCTGCCGAGTGTGCTCAGGGAGCTCCGGCCCCGACCGGCCGCTCGGCGGGATCGGACCTCTGACCGGCAGCCCGGCTTCAGGCTGGCAGCTCACCCGGCGGCGCCCAGGGTGACCCCCCAGCCCCACGCCAGCGCGTGCTTGGGAACGCACGGCCGCCTCCCGGGTGCCGCCCGGGTTGCAGGCCAGAGCGGCTGGCCTGAGGGGTGTCTCTGAGCAGCGTGGCCCTCGGGAGCGGCCAGTTCAGCACACGCCCTGTTCTGCCCCAGCGAGGGTGCCGGGGGGACAAGGCCGGGGTGGCTCCCCGCTGCCCTGGGACCCTTCCGGTCATCTCGGGAGACGTCTGGGTGTCGGTCCACGTGCCACACACGTGTGCCACCACCACGAGGGACCGGCTTTAGTGTCAGGGCTGTCGGGTGGCGTGGGAACCAGTGCCCCGGCCTCCCGGGCCCTCGGGTGCCCCATCCCTGGGTCTCCCCCAGCAGCCCAGTTCTCTGTGCTCTGTCCTCTCCTCCCCAGACGCGTCCTGACCGCCGGAAGTCCTTCTGCAGCGTGCGGAGGGGACAGACGGATTCCAGGGCGGCGGCCAGCAGGGGCCGTGAGGCCACGGGGCACCTGCTCTCTGGGGACACAGGCCGACGAGACGCACCAGCTGCCTAGACCTCTGTTGGGGTCTTGTGACGCGGAGCCGGGGCGACTCCACGCCCTGCACGCCCCCCACGGTCTGTGCCCTGACCGGTTCAACGGCGGCACGTTCCTCGCTCTGCAGAATGGGGATGAGGGGTGGGGGCTGGGCCCGCGGGTCTCTGTCCTGGCTGAGTTTGGAAGGGTGTGCCTTGTGCTTCCCGGCTTTTCTTTACTTCTCGTTCTACCGGCAGGGGACGGAGGGCGCACCCCTCAGCTGGGGCTGTTGGAGCCATCTGCGCCCTGGTGGCGGGCGAGGCCCCACAGGAAAGCGTGGAACCTCGGACGGGGGTGCTGCTCGGGCGGGAGTCGGGCCGTGCCCCTCGCCGCCGCACCCCCGGGGCCCTCGGTCCTTGGGCCGGGCCAGGGTCCCCTGGGACTGGCCGAGCGAGTACGCGGCACAGGTGGCCTCCCCTGCCCAGCCCCCAGCAGCACCGCTGGGACGGCATTTCCGAGGCCCCACATGTCACAGTGACATTCCCCTGGGCGCCTCCCTGAGCCCCGCCCCTGAGCAGGTCCCCACCCCGCGGGCAGACAGACCCGCGGACCCACAGGAGTGTGAGGAAGCCCCAGCCCCAGGCCTGCCGAAGGGCCTCTCCGGCCCCAGGCACATGTGCAGCGTGGAGTGCCGGTGGTGCCGGTGCCGGTGCTGGTGCTGGTGCAGGGAGGGGCCTGGGAAGGGGCCCGCCCAGAAGGGCAGGGTCCTGGAAGGTCGCAGGCACGTTGCAGGGAAAGGGACCCCGGCCCTCTGGAACTGGAGCTACCACAGGAACGGCGGAGACGCCGGCTGGCCTCTGGACGCCGACGTGAACTGGTCCCGGAGGGCGAGCACCGAGAGGAACGGAAACAGGGAATCATAGAGACTTGTTTTTCAGTCTTCTTATGTAAACCGTTCCCGGTGAAACGAGCCGTGCTGACTCGGAGGTTTGGAGCGCGGGCAGAAGTGACACCCAGAAGGACCCCGCGCAGCACGCAGGACGGGGCGGTGGGGGTGCCCCGCAGTCGGCTCCGACGGGGTCGTGGACGGGGTGGCGGAGCCTGGGGCTGCGGGACACGGTGTGAAGAGGCTCTTTCTGCAACTGTGGGTTGGGCGTCCGAGTTCAGGTCCGCGCCCCGGCGTCCAGGTCCCTGGTGCCTATTCTGAGAAGGCGGGGGCTCAGCACACAGGACACTGATGTCCAGAAAGGGGCCGCCTGACCACCGACACCCAAGGTGGACCCCAAGGTCCTGGTCACGGGTGGTCACACTCCTGCAGGACACTCTTCTCTGTCGTGTTGCGTGAGCCTGAATTCGGGGTGCCGCTGTTTATTGCATGCCCTTTCTCGGGGGGCCTCAGAAATGCCCGTTTGGCACCCCAGCGGCCCTGCACCTGGGCACCCTACCACCGCCCAACAGCGAGCAGCCCTCGGCAGGGGCCGTGTCCTGCAGGGACCCCCTGCGCCCGCACAGCCCCATCCTCTTTTGAACAGGGCGAGGAAGCAAAGTCAGCCACGCACCGCCTCCCTGGCACCGTGGCTGCCCCCCCGTGGCGAAAAATTCGTGAAGAAGTCAGGGGCTCAGCTGCTGTCTGTGAGGTTGGTCTTCCAGAGTTAGCTCAGATTGTTGGACAGACCCCCTGGCTCTCTCAGAACAGCTGGAGGAGCTGTGAGGGTGGGGGTCACTGAGACCCGAGCACTGCCCCCCCGGGTCTGTCGGCACACCCAGAAATTCAGCCCACGCGGCCGAGGGCGGAGGCGTCCCCGTGCGGGGCCCAGGGCCCCGGTGCCGCCCAGCGTCGGGAAGAGGCGTGTTCTCAGACTCACGGGAGCCGAGAGATGCGTCCGCCGGGGAAGCTGGGGGGCTCCTGCTCTCCTCCTGGGTGCCGGTGAGCGCTGGCAGGAGGCTTCTAGAAGTTTCTGCGGCCCCCATGGGAGCTCCTGACCGGGCCAGGAGCCAGGTGCGGCCCGAGCACAGCATGTGTTGGCACGCCGACGCACGTGCACGTCTGATGACCCCTGGCGTGTTCCGTGTGACCTGGGTCTGGGGTCTCTGCCGTGCGACTGAAGCCACCAGGGAAGGCGGGCACGACGTCACTTCCTGTGGCCGACCCCGGGCCACAGGGCGAGGGGACATGTGGTCTTGCCCACGTTGGCAGCCTTGTGTCGTTTGAATCCGATTTTCTTCCTTGTTGTTCTGACCGCGGTGGGGTGGGGGGAGGGGGCGCCCCGGAGGGAGCAAGGCTCCCATGAGTGGGCGTGGGGTCAGCTGGGTCAGCTGGCTCAGGAGTCCCAGGGCCCCTGGCCCAGGGCTGGGCGTGTCGGGAAGGGAGAGGACAGGCAGCGAGGGCCCCAGGGCAGG
Organism: Phyllostomus hastatus; assembly: GCF_019186645.2. Classification (NCBI taxonomy): domain Eukaryota; kingdom Metazoa; phylum Chordata; class Mammalia; order Chiroptera; family Phyllostomidae; genus Phyllostomus; species Phyllostomus hastatus. Next base: position 33,589,680 of record NW_025334004.1, read on the forward strand.
ACCCACTGAGGTGACATCCGAAGGGCTGGGGACGGCAGAGGGGCCCCAGCTGGGACCCTCAACTCGACTCTGACCTCCCTTCCCCACCAGTCGCCCTGTGGTGTGACCCCACTCTCCCCTCCCCCACCCCCGCATTTCCGTGCATTGTGTCTCTCTCGCGCGCGGTGTTCGGACGGAAACCATTAACACCTGTTCGGAAGTCGGCGCTTCGGCTTTGGGCGGAATGACAATTATTCGAACGGTGGCGGGTGTTAATGTATAATTATTCACGTTCTTACCAGGACACTCACAGTTTAATCATTTCTCTGTAGGCCTCCTTAAGTTCGAGCTTAAAGTCTTAGGCATAATTCTTTTGTTAAATAAGTTTCGGGCACTCTAATTATCGGCGAGGTGAGTGCCGAGGCGCCAGGTGCGGCTTCGCGGAGGGTGCGCGTCGCCTCGCCCGAGGGCGCCTGCTCGCCAGGCGGTGTGGCGGCTCCTGCGTGCGGGCGGGGTGCGGGTGCGGGTTGGAGGCTGCGGCCCATCCGCCTGCGGGCGCGTCGTCAGGGGGTGCCCAGACCGGACGGCGCCTGCGGTCCTGCCCCTGAGCTCAGGACCCGGCCTGTGGGGGTCCCAGCTCGGGAAGCCCTGGGACCCCCGACCCCCTCAGAGCTATCGACGACCCCAGAGGGCTCTGGACGGTGAGGGCGGTGTGTGCCTGCGTGTGCCGTGTCGGAGGTTCACGCTGAGGGTTTCGTGACCGTCTTTATTTTAAAGTAACGATCTACCACCCGTCATCAAACGTTTGCATCGAGATACCTATTTCCCACGCTGGCACGTGGGGCGCAGTGGGTGGGATCGCCACCGGTCAGGCCACAAGCCTGGTTCTCGGGTCTCGGCCCCGGTCCGGGTGCACGAGAACGGCCACAGATCCGCATTCCTCTCTCGCATCGATGTCTCTCTCTCTCTCTTCCTCCCTCTCCCCTCTCTAAAAACAAATAAAATCTTTAAAAACAATAGTGACTATTTTCCAAGGCCACTTCGTGTGTTTGCCGGTCTCGCGGATGCCCGCCCTCGGCCCCCCGAGGCCCTTCAGGGAGGCACGCTCGCACGCAGGCCGTGCACGGTCCTTTGCGCGGTCGGTACACCCCGAGCAACCAGGAGGCGGCCTCAGCGTGGTGCCATGGGTGCCCGGGAGGCAGCCTGGGCGTGAGCTGTCAGGGTGAGCACCGTTTTCGTGACATCTGGCTCATCCGGTTTTCTTCATTCTTTCCTGGGTCACGCTGCACCAAAAACTCTTCCCGAAACCCCAGGGCACCCCGATTCTCCTCCGTGACCTTTCAGCGCTCGGCGTCTTCGGGGTGCATCTGCGGCCGGTGTCCGGTGTCTGTCTGAGAGAGGCGCGAGGCCCGTGGCGCACGTGGCCGCCTGGGGGGTCCCCACGCCGAGCATGGAGCGGCCACCCGCCGCCTCTGCTCCTGTGTCTCCGTTCTGTGCGGGTCGGTGTCTGTCTCTCCGTGGACCTGTGCACCCGCTCCCTCGCCCACACGCAGGGTCGGTCTGTGGAGAGACTCGCCCCTCAGGCGCCGGCGAGCCCGCCTGGTCTCCAGGTTTTATCCGTGATGTGTCGTCGGGCCTGATGTGTCAGTGCCTCGTGCAGAGTGTTTGCGTCTGCGCCCTTGGGAGACGTCAGTCTGTAGCTTTCCCGTTTCTGTCTTGCCCTGGTTTTGATCTCGGAGTAATCACAGCCTCGGAAACACGCCCGGGGAGGTAGCCCTCTTCTTCAGGAAAGGATGCTGCTAAACTCATGCGTTTCCTCCTCAAACGTTCGATCAGATTCGCTAGTGAAACCGTCTGGCCCCAGTGATTCCGGAGCGGACACCGGGAACGTGCGTCCTTCGGTCGTTACAGAACTACCCCGGGTTTCCGCCCCGCGCTGGACGCCGCGAGGCGGTGTGTCGCTCTCGGGGGGCGGCCCGGTCCCTCCGCGGGGCTGAGTGCTCCGCGGGGCCGCTCCAAGGGACCCTTTATTCCCCGCGTCCTGTCTGCGGCCGGCGGTGACGTCCCTTCTATTCCTGAGGCTGACGATCTGGTTTTTTCTCTCATCGGTCTCGCTACAGATTCGTCAATGTTATTGGTCTTTTCAAAGAGCCCAGTTTCGGTTCCAGCTGCTTCCCTCCCCATCAGTCTGGCTTTGGCGTCAGGGGTTCCTGCCAGTGCCCTGACTTCCTCCTCCTCCTCGAGTTGGTTTTCTTTTGCTCTTCTTTTGTGCCTGTGGTTGCTTACGTTGGAAGCTCAAAGTACTGATTCGAGAGCCTTCTTCTTCCTCACACATGCACCTTAACGCTGTCAACTGTCCAATAATCAGTGCGTTACTGTGTCCCGCCAACTGTGACACGTGGTGTCCTCCGTGGCGCTCGGCCGGTGGCGTGTTCTCCTGCCCCTCCCGACCCGTCCGGGACCCGTGGCTCACTGACTGCTCCAACGTTCAGAGATGTTTCTGGTACCTTTCTAGAAGTACTGTCTGGCCTCGCTTCACTACTGTCAGAGAACGGGACTCGCGTGACTTCAGACGTGCCGAGTGGGCCGAGTCTGCGTCACGACGACCCGGAGGCGGCCCGGCGCGCTCGCCCAGCGCTCCGCGGGCCCCGGGCGGAGCGGCCGGTTGGCAGCCGTTTCCGTCTCGACGCCCTTGATTCGCTGCGGCTGTTTCTGTCCTACTGGGAGGGACGCGTCGCAGCCTCCAGGTACGGTCGTGGGTTCGTCCGGTCCCCCTCCCAGCTTGTGTCGGCTTTTGCTCCTTGGGCCGGACACTCGGCCGTCAGGCACGGGGACGTCTCCGGGGGCGTGTGCCCTCCTTGGGCCGCCCCTCGCGTCGCCGCGGGGTCCTCCTTTCCGCCCTGGAAACCGTCTCGGCTCTTGGCCCCGCTGTGCCTGCTACCAGCCGTTTTCAGATTCTGTTTTCACGATGTTATCTCCTCCTTCCTTGGACTTTTACCCCACCTGCGCCTGTTACTTGAAGTGAATTTTTTTTTTTAGAAAGTCTGTACTGGGGTTGTTTTTAAATTCATTCCGTCTTTTCATTGATGTAACTGAACCACTCACGTTGAATGTGATCATTGACAGGATGGGATCTAGATACAAACACGGCGTTTGTTTCATTTTACTATTGATCTTGTTGCACTTTATCTTATTCTTATATAGTATTTTGTTTTCTGTCTTTTCCCTCTTCCCTTCCTTCCTCCCTTCCTTCAGGCTATTTCAACACCTTTCTAGTATTTTCACATACCCGTTGGTTTTGTAATCCAGTGACCTCGCTCTGTGGTTTTTCTGCCGGCGGTTCGGGGGTCGCCCCGCAAACTCGCACAGTCGGACCGGACTCAGCGCTTCCCGGGCCTCACGGCAGAGTGCGGGACCTCCCCTCCCCCACACGCGCCTTCTTGCCCGGCCCTGGCGGCACCGTGCCGTGGGGTTCGCGCCCACATCCGCCAGAACTCCATCCGATCGGGCGTGACTTTGCTTTCAGTCACCGAACACAGGGTCCGGCACAAGCAACGCCCGTTTTGTTATGGAATCCTTTATTACAGAATGGCAAGTGTGTGATTCTGGCACCTACCACTGTCACACCCGAGCACACCATGTGACGTTTTAGGTGAAATGTTCAAACGAACCCGTAGACTGTTACACTCGCCCTGCTGTCACCCCAGACCCTCCCCACTGTCGGGTGACGCGTAGTGCGCCCTCACGCCGTGCACTGGAAACGTGTCGCAACCGTATTTGTCAATGACCCCTCCACCAGCTGGGGGGAGGGGACGGGCGATTCCAACGTCTGTGCCGCCTCGGCCTTGGCATTTGCTGGTTCTCTTTTCCCAGGCGAGTGGTGGTGGTCTCCACTCGGCCTGGGCCCCGCCCCGGGCTGGGGTGTCCGCACACGCCGCCCTTCTCAGAGCCCACGCGTGCAGTGCAGGCCGTCCCCAGGTCCCCCCCCCCGCCCCGCGTGTGGCACGAGGAGAGCCCACACCGAAGACGGGGTCAGTGACACAGCACAACACGTCTCTGAGGCCAGCGTCGGACACGCGTCCTCACCGCCCGCCGGTGCTGAACAGTCCGGGCAGAGAGGCGGTTTCAGGGACAGCGGTGGCGGGGCCGGGGGCCCGGTGGTGTCTTCCAAGTGGGCACCCAAACCGAGTGCGAGCAGCCACGTCCTTAAGACAAGGTGCTCTGGCGGCAGGACGGCCTCCGGCCGAGCCCGCCCTGAGCCCCCAGCGCAGACACGGCCGGCGGTGGCCACTCTGCCCAGCTGTGGGATCACGGCCTGCTCCCAGGGCGCAGGGTGGGAGGGGGGGGCGTGATGGGAGAGAAAAGGATAATGTTTTCGTGGTGGCCCGTGACGGTCCGGCCACCGAAGATTTACGTGGTCGCTGCCACCTGCAGAGCATCTCTCTGCGGGGGAGGTTTTGTGGACAGGTTTCACTGCATCATGGAAGGGTGTGGACCAGCTGCATGCATGGTCCCCGCCCCAAAACCGGGTCCCCTGTCTGCGGCCCTTGTCGCACAGGGCGGGGCTCCAGGCGCTGACTCCGAGCTGCCTGCGGGGTGAGCGTGGGCCTGCCCCGCGGCACGTCTGCACAGCCAGCGCTCGGTCGCCGCCTCCCGCCGCCCGTGAGCTCCCCTCGGCCCTAGGTCTGCCCGGCTCGTGCGGGGCGCGCAGGGGTCCCCCGCGGAACTCGCCAGCGCTACGGAAAACGCTGGACAAGCGCACACTCGTACACGGACGTGCAATTGTATTTCTCAGCACATTTACACTTGGGAAGGAAGGTGCTCCATGCGGCGGGGCTGGGGCTCCGGGGGACGGCGCAGGGAGGGGCCGGCTCCCCGCCCGCACCCCTCGCCTGGCAGCTGACGGGCTGGGGGGCTCTGGGCAGTGCTCCCGTCTGCAAGCTGATGGCCCTGGCTCCCCTCCCGGGCAGCGGGCCCCGAAACCTGTTCTCCGCCTCGCCGCCACCGTCGGCCTCCTTTGCCCTCTCCCCCCGGACCTCCCTCAAGTTGGGCGCAGCGGCAGCGGCAGCGGCGACGGCGACAGCGGCACAGCCTGGTTCCAGAGCCCTTTCGGGGGAACGGCAGTAAACAGCGTGTGTTTGCCTGAGGAGCCCTCCCCGCCGCGCCCTCCGCCGCCGTCCCGGTGCTAATGAACCCGGAGCCGTTAATGTGGTTTCTTCAGTTAAATTGATTCATGAATTTTGAAGAGAACATTATCTAATGAATTTTCTTTGAATAGAAAGCAATTAAAAGGACAAATCAGTCTGATTAACCCCAAAGTCACCCTCCTGCCACAAACGGTGTACAGCCTGAAATTATATCGTAAGAAACTGGAGCACACTTGCTATCTTCTGCCCTCGCGTAATCCACGTAAATTAATGAACAACAAAGTTAATTTCTTTGATGACCCTTTTCTCGTATCACCTGGATTATGCTGATGTTTAATTTGCTTAATGTTATAATAAAGACTAAATACATTTTTTCCGGTGAAGCGATTATCGTCCCCTTCAGCTGAGAAGTGAGTTTTATTATTTAACGCGCATGTAAGGGTGCGTTTCTCCTCGGAACCCGGCGGCACCAGCCGGCCCGGCACCGGGTGTAATTAGTGTCATCGCGGCCGCTGTCTGGACACCGCGCCTGCCTGGGGAGTCCTCCCCTCGGCTGGGGCCGTCGGGACCTCCTGCCACCCACCGGGGGGCTCGGCGCCCCACCGTGGGAGACTCAGCTGACATTCCCTTGGGAAAGACGAGACGTGTCCACCCAGACTGGCCACCTTCACGGGCCTGGGCTGCTCTGCGGCCAGCTCCGCCCCCGGGGAACGGCTCCGCCTCGGGGGCCAAGGGAGCGCAGGCTCACCCCGAGGCAGCACGGAGAGCCGGTGCTGCTGAAGGTGTTCAGGCGATGACAACGGGGACAGAGTGACCTGTCCTGTAGCTCTGCGCATCGCAGGTGTCTGCGGCCGAGGTCCGCGCCGGCCCCTGGCTGCCGCGGTTGGGTGCTCTGAGGCCGCTCGCGGCCGAAGGTGGACGCCAGCCTGGCGTCCCAGCCCGGCCCCCGGCTGCTGTCCCTCGGGGCCCCCGCCGAGGTGGGAGTGAGGCCGCAGGCCCCATGGTCCCGCCACCGAGGGCAGGGGCGGCCCCGCGCACTGATACGCAGACGCAGGTGCGCGGGGAGAGGCTGCACGTCTGCCACGCATGGTCAGCGCCCCGCCTCGCGCACGCTCCCCGGGCCAGGGGACGCGGCGGCAGGAGCGGGCGCGGCGCTGCGTTTTAATCGGGTGACACCCTGCGGGTGACCCCCCCCCCCCGTCTGTGCCCATGCACGCCTCTCGCGGGACTGGCCGCCCTCTCCCCGCAGCCGCTGGGGCCGGCTGTCCCAACCACCTCTCTCCGCCCCTCCCTTGCAGACTCCTTCACCAGGCAGGTGCTGTGCAAGCTGCTGAAGGCCGTGAGCTTCGGAGAGGTGGTCTCCTACCAGCAGCTGGCGGCCCTGGCCGGCAGCCCCAGAGCCGCGCGGGCCGTGGGCGGGGCGATGCGGAGCAACCCCGTAAGTCCGGGTCAGCGCGGAGGAGGGGTGCGGGCAGGCCTGGGCACCGCGTGGGGGCCATAGGATTCGATGTGAGCGTGTTTCCCAGGCAGCCTGTGCGGTGGCGGGCGGACAGGAAGCGTTTGTGACAGGGCCTTGGGGCAGGGGGCGGGGAGTGTGGGCTGCACCCATGGGTGGGGCCCCACCGGCTTTGGGGAAGGTGGCAGAGAAGCACTCCCACTGACGCCCACCCCCCAAGAGGCCCGCCCCTCTGGGTGCTGGGGCCGCAGGGAGCACTCGGGGACGCAGCCTGGAGATGCGGCAAGCAGACCCCCTCCAGGTGCCGGGGCGCCACCACACAGCAGAGGGAAAGGCCCGCCTCCCGGAGCTCACGTTCTAGACGGATTCCCGTGCTGGCCCCCCCCAACCGGGGCCGCCTCCTGTTCCCAGGTCCAGCCCTCCCAGGCCCCACCATGAGGGACGGCTGAACTGACGTGTCCTGGGATGGCCACCGGGTCCGGGCGTGCCTGGTTCTGTCCCACCCTGTCCCCCCCCCCCCCCCCGCCGTGTGCCTGCAGCCGGGCTTAGCCGAGAGAGAGCAGGGCTCACGGCCACGTGAAGACATCTTCTCGAACCCGGGGCAGCCACGCGGGGCAGCCGTGCCTGTCATGCCCGGAAGTACAGAGGGCGCCTCTGGTCCCCATCGGGTCACCCGTGGGCCTGTGCGTGGGCGGGGCGGCCCGGCCCGCTGGCCCAGCCGTCACTGGGAAGTCCCGAATGTGGCAGCAGCCTGCCGCCCGAGCAGGAGTCCTGGGACTGGAGATGGACTAAAGGGGCTGCTTTTCGAAACATCGCCGCAGCTTCGCTGCACGTTTCCAAGACCATTTCCACCCCGGCTCACGGGGGCGCCTCCCGCCGCTCCGCTCAGCAGCCCGGGGCAGAGCCGGCGTCTCCGGGACGGAGCTGCGCAGTGCTCTCAGAAGCAGCTCCGGCCGGTGGTTCGCAGGGGACGGCCCGGACTGAAGGGACGTCTGGCCCGGAAGGGCCTCCCGCCACGTCGAAGAACCCAGGCCGCCCTGCGCCCCGTGGGACGCCAGCCTCCACCTCCCCTGCCCCCCGAGTCCCGCGGTCGTGGCGACGGGGGCTGACGGGCCCCGTTAGCAAGCTGTTCGCACACACACCCCCGTCCGTGTTTCATTGCCGCACGCCGGCCTCCGCGCTAGCACACGCCCCACCGCCCACGGGGCCACATTTTCACGGAGCACGCGGCGTAATTCTGAATAAAGTTTCTGGAAACGTCCTGTTTGCCAATAAAGCATAAACACCCCTCCTCCCTGTGGGCAGCCGCCCCCCCACCGTCTTCCCGGCTGTGACTCCGTTCCGCGCCAGACGGCCCCCTGGACGCCGTTCAGGCTCCGCTGCGCGCCCAGCGCCGGCTGCTGGGAGCGAGCGTGCTTCTGCGCCCACGGGCCGCGGCGCTGCGGGTGCCGGCCCGGTGGGAGCTCTCCCTCGTCCCTGCTGCAGGCCGGGTTTCTGCCGTCCGTGCCCTGCAGGTGGAGCTGCCCGCCTCCCTCCGCGACGTCCAGTTTGACGGCCCCGGTGCGCCCAGGCCCAGGGAGGCGACACGGCCCCGCCCCGGGTGTGTGCCGCGCCCACGCCGTGCTGGGCAGGCAGGCTCTGCACCCCGCAGACACGGAGGAGGAGCCCCGTCTGCCTCTGCGCCCGCGGGTCCTCGCTTCCGCTGCGGGGACACTGTGGCTGTTTGGCCACCACACTCCTGGGAGCGTTCAGGGACGTCTGTTGTCCCGCCCCCAGCACGACACTCGTCCCCCTGCTGCTCATCTCGGGCCGTCCCTGGCGCGTGCGGCCCCAGTCACTGAGCGGCACAAACCGGACCCTCGGGTGTGCGGAGTCCTCGCGTGGGTCCCCATCGCATGCCGAAGCCGAGCCCGGCAGTGACGACGGACTCAGCAGGAAGCTCTGTGGGCGCCCCCCCCTTTGTCGCCGCCCCCCGAAGGCAGCTGGTGGCGGTGGGCCTTCAGGCCCCCCCACGGGCTCCCTCTGTGGCTGGGCACTGCGGGGAGCCCACGCAGGGACCTGCACCCGTTGAGGAGGCCGCAGGGAGCCAGCCGCGGCCAGAGCGGAGAGGCGCCCCCCGCCGCGGCGCAGGCGCGTCGGCACTGCCGCAGGAAGCGTGCGTGGCTCACGGTGCTCTGGCATCGCAGGAGCGCGCCAGTCCCCAGAGCCACAGAAGACTCCTGAGAGGGGGCCGAGGGGCCCCAGAGGTGACTCGGGCCCGAGGGAGGGCGGGGGCTGGTCCAGGGCTGGGCCGTGCCTGGCGTGGACGTCCCGCATGGCCGTGCCCCTCCCTCGGCGCTGACGGTGGACTCCCGCACGCACTGGCCATGCGTCCAGGGGTGGCTGGACGCAGGAACTGGAACACGCATCCCGTGGGCGGCTCCCAGCGACGCGGCGGCACTCGGCACCACACCGTGGCCCTCGCCGGGGGAGAGTGTGGCGTGTGCTGGGCGGGAGGCCTGTCCCTTCCCAGACGCTTGCTGTTTCCCAAGTGTTCCTCGAGGCGCGCACCGGCCTGGGGAGGACGGTCTGGCAGCCTTCCAAAGGCCCCCCCCGCCGACCCGGCGCTGGGGACGGTCCGTGTCCTGGCAGACTGGACCGAAGACGCCGCCCGCAGCCCCCCCCCCCCCCACAGAGCCCCTTCCTCGCGTCCTCCGACAGAATTTGCTTAATGCAGTTCAGAGGCGATCGATGCGGCGCACGGAGAGCTTCCCACCTTCTCCCGAACACGACGCGTTCCGGAGGAGTTAGTTTATTCACAGATGGCCACGGGCCTTAATGACCCCGAGCCGCGCTCTGCCACTCACCCAGATGGTTGTTGATAAAGATTTAGCATCATGTTCCCAGTGTCAGGGCTGTCAGCGGGGCTGAACCATTTGACCAGAAGAAAAAAACGCACAGGGAGCTATTGATTACAGCTTCTCCGTGTCACTTGTTCACCAGGATTTAGGTATTGATGAGGCCGCGAGTGAAAACAAGCCCGTCCCCCGGGGGCCGCTCCCCGCAAGAACAAAGGCGAAGTTGGAGAAATATTCAGCCGGCCCCGGAATCAGAGGGAATCCGCCATCGATCGCAAGGCCCTTTCGTGTTGTTTTTGTTGGAGACAAATCTATGGGTTTGGAAGTTTTATGGCCTCGGAGAAAGGGGCCGTGTGAGTGATGGATCCGCGCGGCGCACGAGTTGGATCTCACAGCGTGGAGGTTGCGGGGCAGCGGGGGCAGGAGCTGCTCCGTTGCGGACAGAAACCGCACTGTGGGCAGCAGCGCCACCGGAGGGGAGAGGCCACCGGAGGGGAGAGGCCACCGGAGGGCCCCGCTGCCCGGAAACCTCCTCGGGCGGGTTCCGTGACTTGAGTGGCGCGGACCCTGCCGCCGCCGGCAGGAGCGCGGACAGAGGCAGTGCCCCCCCCCGGGTCTGGTGGTGGAGAGGGCGCGTCTGGTCGTCACCCGCTCCCCGCGCACACGGGGACACCGCACGTGGCTGGGTCACGGTTCATCGGCGCCCCTCCCGTCCGGCCGTCCCGTCTGTCCCCTGCGTGCGTGACACGCGAGAGCGAGCCAGGCCCGCGTCACACGCTCTGTGATTGCGCAGCTGCTCGGAGGGAGCAGGGGAAGCAAAGGCCACAAGTGGAATCTGTCCAGTGGGAGACGAGAACCGGCACCCACACGTCTGTGAAACCAGACGAGAGGCCCCCCCTCTTTCTGCGCCAGGCACAGGGGGTGTGGGCTGTGTCTGAGGCTGTCCTCCAGGCCGGGGCAGTGGGGCCGTGTGACCGTGGTGTCGGATAAAACCCCTGCACCCGCCCGAGTCCACGCTCCGTGCTCCAGAGTCTCTGTTTCCCTCCAGGAAGGTGAGGCTGGTCTGCAGGACTCGGCAGGGTCGCCGCCCCACACTGCGTTAAACTGCCCGGAACAGGAAGTCGGCAGGCCCAGACGGCCTGTGTTACCGTGGCAACCCCAACTTCCAGTGGGAATCGGGCTAGGATTCCGTGCGGGGAGTCAGATCCCCTCCTGCCAAGCCAAACTACGCAGCAGGCTGGCCGGTCTCCTGCCCCGCCCCCACACCCCGCTGGCCGTCGGCTGGAGGGTCCCCTGGAGCAGGGAGGGCCCCGAGGGCCCCGCCTCCGCCTGGCGGGGATCCTCCTTGGCCTCCATCATCCATGTGAACTTGGGCAAGGGACGTACTGGGACCTCGGGATGACAGTGCCCGGTGTCACAATGTGCTACTCCAGGCACAGAGCCTGCCTTCCTGGTGGCATTATTGTGGGCACCGCGCCCAGGACAGGCACCAGGGCGCACATTACCGCCAGGGGCCAGCGCAGCCCGGGACGCCCAGAGCCGGCCCCTCGGGCAGGTGGGCTTGTGTGCTGCCCGGCTCCGTCCTCCACACAGGGTCTCCAGCAATGGTGGGGGCCAGGGGGCCCCCCAGGAGCGGAGGGGGCCCAGACACGGAGAGGGGTCCCGGGGCACATGTGCCCCGCCACTTCCTCCGGACACGCAGCCGTCAGCAGCTGGCCACGGTGCCTGGTGTGCCGACCTCGGCGGGCGGGCGCAGCCCCCCCTCTGCAGAGCCCGGGGGGTGGGGGCGGGCCGCCGGCAGGGCCTGGGGCCCGAGAGCGCCTCCCCCGGGGGGCTGGCACACCCCGAGGGTCTGCTCTCTGGCGGGCACTTGGGCCGGGGCACACGTGAGTGCGGGGAGGTGGGCGCAGCGAGAGGCCCAGCGGTCAGGGATGGGGCGGGGTGGGGGCCTGGGGGCACCTCCCAGCGGTGGGGTCTGCTGCCGCTTCTCAGGTCAGAGGCCCCTGCGCACCACCGCTGCCTCCAAGGTCACTTTAAGTTTTGTGAGTGCACTGTATAAGTCTCTCACCAGAGGAAACGAAGTTTCCAAACCTCGGTGCACACAGGGATTGGCTGGAGGATGCCCCACGTCCACCTGGGGGCTTGTGTCCCCCCAGCCAGCCCCGGGCCCCTGCAGGGACCACAGAGACGGGGGGGGGGGAGGGGGGAGTGGCCCAGAGGCAGCGTGGACGAGCCCGGCATGGCAGGAGCTGCACCGCGGGGCCCAGGGGCTAGCCCTGGCGTCCCGAAGGCCTCCCCAGACCCCAGACTGACGGGGCCACCTCTGTGTCTTCCAGGTCCCCATCCTGGTCCCGTGCCACCGTGTGATCTGCAGCAGCGGAGCCCTGGGCAACTACTCCGGGGCCGGGGGCCCGGGCATGAAGGAGTGGCTCCTGAACCATGAAGGCCGCTGGCGGGGGCAGCGACGGCCCGGGCAGGGGGCCCCCGTCCAGCCGGAACCTGGCGCGGGGTCGCAGGGGGCGCCCGCAGCTCCCAGCCCACCAGCCGAACCTGTGTCTTCTCGGGGGGAGGGACGTGGGTGACACGGAGGTGTCCAGGCTCCTCAGCGGGGCCTGTGCGGAGGCCCCGCCCCATTAAAGGAGCCGCTGTGCCCTGCAGACGCGTGTCCTGTCCTTCCTTCGTCGCCTCGGCCGTTTCCTGCAGGGAGAGCGCGGGGGCCGCTGTCCTGCACACGTGTGTCCCCCCCACATCCCCCCCTCCGCTGTCCCGGTGCTGGTGTCCACTCCGGCGGGGGTTGGGGGGGTGGGACTGGGACACATCAGCGCCCACCGGGAACAGCTGGCTGCCACCAGTGCCGGCTGTGACCACCAGGGCCGCGGCCACCGGGCCTCGGCCCACACAACCCTCCCCAGCCTGTGGCCTTGGCCGTGCCCCTGAGAGGCTGACCACCCGGCGTGTCCCTTGCTTCCCTCTGGGCTGTGCAGGGCGCAGGGCCCTGGCTCACACTCGCGGGGCGGCGAGGAAGGGGCGGGCACGGAGGTTTGGGGCTCTGTCTGCCCGGCTGCCGGGACGAGGGCGCAGCCACCTCCCCCCTGCGTGGGCGCAGCGGAAAGTTACCAGCTGTCAGTCAGCACGGACTGGGAACATGGGCCACCCGTGGGCGTGGCTGTGGCCGTGGCAGGGGCAGCTCACAGAGGGGTGGGGTTTCTCCCCGGCCCCTGGCGTCGGCACGCTCCAGATGGTGCCCCGAGGTCGAGCCTAGGAGTCAGAGGTCACTCAGAAGGTGGGTCAGCCCCTGCCGCCGGGGCGTCGGGGGCCGTCTCCAGCATCTGTGCACCACCGTCGGGTCCTTCGTTACCAGGCTGTCACCTCGGCCTATAATTAACTGTCTCCGAAAAGCGGGGGGACACTTGTAGCTCTGCGTGCGGACAAATAAAATAGAGCGTGTGAGCTGTGGGGACAGTAAGCTGTGCCCAGCTGTGTGCACTGGAAGGCCGTGTTTTTGCCAGGGGCCCCTGGGACAGCACCCGCCACGGCAGAGCCGCTGTGGTTGTGGGCGGGGGGTGGGGGGGTCACCAGAGACGGATGGAAGCACAGCCCTGCCGTGTGTTCGGCCGGGGTGTCCCGCACTTCGTGTCCCCTTGCCCACAGGAGACCGGGTCGCCGGCACGAAGCAGCGCCAGGCCCCCCCGCCCCCCCGCCAGTTCGCCCCTCGTCCCACCCTGTGTCCCCATCGGCCGGGTCCATCCTGGACTGTCCCCCTCCACAGTGAAGCAGCGTGAGCACTGGCCGTCATCTGCCGATGGGGGCCCTTCTCGGGACCTCAGTTTTGACGCCAGCCCAGTCCCTTCCCCACGGGGGGCTGCATGGACCGCGACCCCTGAACCCCCGGGCGCTGCAAGCGCCCCGAGACACTCAAGAGCTCTGAGAGCCGGAGGCCTGGGGTGCCCTTTGCGGCTGGGGGTCCTGCTCTCGGTTCTGCCGGAACAGGCTTCTGTCTGTGACCTGCAGTCCCCTGCGCCCCTGGCGGGGCCTGCACCCGGTGGTGCCCTGACAGCAGGAGCCCGGCTCCCCGAGAGCAGCCGTCTCGGCAGCCGGACCAGGGCTCTGTCCGAGTGCTTTCCAATAGAGGGCGCCATAGCCGTGCGCTCGGCTGCGGGCGGCCGGCAGACCGGGTCACCGCTCTGGCTGAGGATGAGGACGGAGGGAGCACGTCAGCCAGTGGGACTCTCTCGCGGGCTCCGGGACAGCCCCACGGCACATGCCACGCCATTGGGGCGCTGGCAGAGGAGCGGGGCCCCCCCATGGCCCTGTCGGACCCTGACGGCGCTCCCGACGCCCCACAGTGCCCGTGTGCTCTGGGCCGAGGCCGCTCCCTGGGCCCGGAGAGCGTGGCCCCTCCTGGCATGAGGGAGCCTCCGGCACTGACCGCCAGACCCCCGGTGGGCTCTGAGGAAGGGTCCCGCGCTGAGCCGGCCACGTGCGGCCGGCAAGGCCCCAGCCCCCTGGGGGGACTCCGCCGCTGCAGCCGTGGAGGAGGGCCTGGTCCGCTCCACAGGGCCTGGTCCGGCGCAAACCCGCACGGGGCTGCCTGCCTCCCGGGCTCCCTGGGTGCCATCAGAGCAGGCCAGGCAAACGCCCCGGCTTCCCGCCGACAGAGGCACAGCCGGGCACAGGCCCCAGGGCGGGTCCGCTCTGAGGGCGAGCTCCGCAGGGGCCCCGTGGGAGCCACGTGGAGCTGCTGCCGCCCGGCGCTGGGGCTCGGTCTGTGAACCCGGGCGGGGAAGGCGCCAGGAATTCAGGGATGCTTCCTGGACCTCGGCCCAGGCCCCCCACGGCTCGGCTGCCGCGGCCTTCCTGTGCGTGGCGCTTCGGACGCAGACACGGTCCTGCGGGCGGCATGGCAGCGGGCTGCACACGGCAGCCCGGCCGGCACGGGCCGTCCTCCCCGTTTCCGCCAGAGCCCAGGCAGGGAGAGGTCCGGGAGCAGCGCTGAGTCTCAGAGCCTCGCTCGCGGTGGGCCGGGTGGTGCCCTGGCCGCGCGGAAGGGGAGTGTCACACGGGGCCCAGGGGTTCCTCTCCGGGTCCCTCTCGCCGGTCAGGAGCCAAGGTGTCGAGGGCCCCCTCCTCCACCAGGTCCGGCGGCCGCGTCCAGTGACGAAGCCACCGTGCAGCCCGAGTCTCTGACAGTCCGAGAAGAAAATCTGACTGCCCGAACACGGGGTGTCTTGGCTGGGCTGGGGCCGGATCCCGGGGCGGGGTGCGGTGTGGGGGCTCGCGGGAGGCGCACAGCACACGGCAGACCGAGGCCGGGTGGCTGGAGGGCCGGGCTGCCGAGGAAGCGAGCGGCCCCACGTGCGGATGGACGCCGGAGCGGCACCGTCGGCCCACGACCCAGCAGAGTCCCTCCACCACCCTGACCCTCGGGAGGCCGTCACCGCTGCGGGGGGCTCCTCACTCCAGCCGCCCCGCACCCCGCTCTCTCCCACCGTCTCCGCTCTGCCCCGGGCGACCCCGGCGTCTCCTCCGTCCGGGGCCCGGCGCCTCCAGCGCGGGGCGTGTGTCGTGAAACCGTCGTTTTCGGGGTTTCAAACCTGTGGGTGAGCCACGGCGTCCCCGCCGGGGGGCTGGCTTCCTGGCCCGGGCGGCGGCGTCGGGGCGGGAACGCGTCCGAGGAGACGCTGCGGTGCGCGTGGCCTGGGAGCCCCGCGGGCTTCCTCCCACCCGCCTCGGAGGAGCTCAAGGTCGCGTTCCCGCAGGAACACGGCGGGGCCGTCAGCGTCATCCTGGGCGGGGCCCTCGGGCCAACCCCTCCCACCTCCTCGACGTCAGCATCCCCGCCGCAGCGCATGCGCAGCTGGGGCCACGGCCCGCAGGGCCGCCCGGGCCGCGCGGGTGCCACGGCGGCGTCGGTGTGAAAACCCTTTCTCCCGCTCCGAGCCTGCCGAGAGCTCCGTGCCGGTTCGCTCGCCAGCCGGACCGGCTGTGGGAGGACCTGAGAGTGATAAACACACGGGCTTTGTGCGGGACACACAGGGGAAAAAGTTGTTTTATTTCACTCAAAGGCTTTTCCCCAAAGCCCAATCAAAAGACCGAGCGTGTCACCACGGGCCCCGTGTCGCTGGCGTGCATGTGTCCACGCTGCCATGGGGTCGTGGCGGGGGGCAGAGGCGCCCACGGACGGGGTCGGCTCCCTGAGCACATGCACGGTTTTCCTTTCCTGTTCGCGGACGTTGGATGGGGAGTCTGTGTTTAGGAGGCTGAAGCTCACATCCATTCTTCCCGTTATCAGTTGGGAAGACGCTGGGATTTAGACGGAGCTCTGCCCATTAGCCTCTGTCCGTCCCTCCCTCTGTCCGTCCGTCCGTCTGAAGGAGGCGGGGTGGCAGTTGAAAGCCGGGCCCACCGCTGGAGGAACTGCAGGGACCGGCGCGTCTCACTGACTGAGGGCAGCCGCCCAGGGCCCCAGCCCCGCGGCTCCAGCTGCCGACAGATGGGCAGCGTCTGGCCTGCATCACCCAGCCGGCTCCAGGCAGCCCTGGGCTGCGCTGGGAGGCGGGCTGGGCGGCGGGCTGGGCGGCCAGGGCTCACCGGGGCCGAGGCCAGCCTGGCGGCGCCGTGATGGATGAAAGGCCGTCATTACGAGCCTTTCAAGTTCCTCGTGAACGTTGGCTGCGTTGAGAAGTTCCACATGGATGGTCGTTAGGGGCGGTCCTGAAAACGGGGGGCGCCGGTGCTGGGTCCCGGTGGGTCTCGGGACATGCTGTTGGTGGACAGAGGAGCTGGCACCCTCGGTGAGCAGGCATTGCCGTGGTGTGAGGATGCAGGACGGAGCAGCCCGTGGCTACGCCATGAGCTCGGCCACCGTGGGGTCAGGGCGGGGCAGCCGCTGCCACAGGGAGGCTGAAATGACTGCGGCTTCGTCACAGTCCCCATGGTCCCCTCGGTCCCCACGAGCCTGTGCAGCGCTCTGAGCGGCTTCTGGGCTGGGTGAGGTTCTCGGTGGCCGTGCATCAGGGTGGGGCCTGGGCACAGGGACAGGGCGGGGCAGGCAGCTCGGTCTCGCCCCTCCCCTCCTTTCTCAGGGCCCAGTCGTCCATACACACGCCCCAACATGCATGCACACTCCACCACATGTACCCCAACATGCACGTGCTCACCCCACGTGCACACACGGGCCCGCGGCGGGCAGTGTCTCCGAGGATGCCGGGCCTGCTAACTGACGCCCGGTGCGGAGCTCAGCCCCCGCCCCCGATCCGGTGGTGGCAGGCTGGCGGGGGCCCCCACGCCCCTGAAAAGAAGCCCTCCGTTGGAAGAGGGTGGCTCTCTCGGAGCTCCCCAAGGCCGCACAGGGGAGTTTCATCCCGTTCATCCCGTGGGAGAACCACAGGCTGCAGGAGGTGCTCTGGAGCCAGGGTCCAGGGCACAGACTCGGAGCAGGGAGAGCCTTTAGAGCCGGGAGGTGCCCCCCCCAGTGACACACGGCCCCCTCGCCCCTGGTCACTGGACTTGCGAGCCTGTGCTGTGCCCCAGGCGGCCGGGGCAGGGCTGCAGGGTCCTTGAGTGAAGCTTCCCACTGGCCCCTCCTTCCCAGGGCACTGGGCAGGGCTTCCCCCACCTGGGGTGGGGGTGGGGCCCCTGGAGGACCCGGAGGTGGCCTCCGGCCTGTCCCAGCCCCCCTCCCAGCTGTACCTGGTCTGTTGCCTCAGGTCCCAGCCCCCACCCCCACCCACCACAGAGCCCTCGGGCAGGCCAGGAGGGACCGTGGGACCAAGGGAAGAGCCTCTTCGGTGGCAACGGAGTGCCAGTGCTGGGGGGCGCGGGGGGGGGGGGCCAGCAGGAGGGTCGGCAGCAGCCTGCAGGGGAAGGACCGTGCGGTTCAAATACCCACACTTTGCCGTCGTGTGGGACTGAGCTGTGGGGACCTAGGGCAAGTCTGGCTACTCACAACCGGCCGATTTAACTCATGCGTCTCCGGGGGAGCTGCGTGCCGGCTGCCTCGCCCCGCCCCGCACTCTCTGCCCGAGGAGGGACGTGAGAATGCTGTCCTTTCCCGGTGACCGTCCGCCTGCACCCGGGGTGGGGGTGGGGGGGCCGGAGCTCAGCCCCGTCCGGCCTCCCACCCGGAGAGAAGCGGAGCCACCAGCCCCCTGCAGGGACACGCAGGAGGGTGTGTGTCGACGCCAAGGGCGGGCTGTGTCCCCCACGGCACCCAGGCCCAAGCACACGCACCTGAGCCTCTCGGGGCGGCGGCCGGAGGCCCCCGACAGCGCGCCGCGCCGGCACCGTGGCGGCGGAGGCAGGCCCGCCAGAGAGCGGCCGGCTCCGGCTCCAGGCCGGGACACTGCGTCCGGGCACGGGCCGCTGCCCTGCGGTGGGGAAGGGCCCCTGTCAGTATGGGGCCCCGAGGGGCTGGAGCTGTGGGTGCGCTCCCTTCCCGAGAGGAGGCGTGCCGCCCGGGCCCGGCAGCAGCGCCGCGGGTGGTCCGCACGCTCCAGCACACGGGCCTCCGGTGCCCGTGAACTGTCTCCGGGAGCCCAGGGCAGGAGCCTGTGGTGTGGGCCGAGCCCCTCCCAGGTGCTCCGGGGGTGCTCCTGCCCCTCCTCCTCCTGCTCCTGCCCCCCCTCCTCCTCCTACTGCTCCTCCTGCCTCTCCTGCCCTTCTTCCTCCTCCTCTTCCTCCTGCCCCTCCTGCCCTTCTTCCTCCTCCTCTTCCTCCTGCCCCTCGTCCTCCTGCTCCTCCCGCTCCTCCCAGAAGGCTCCGGGGCCTTCTCTCTGGACACGGGGCCTTCTGGCGTGCCCCTGGGCTGGAGCCCGTCATGCTGGGTCTGCACTCTGGCTGCCGTGGCCTCTGAGTCCCTGCGCAGGGGGGCAGGGGGGGACAGTGCCGCATCTGGCCAGGGACATAGACTGCGAGGAGAGCAGGCCCCGAGGCGAGAGCGGGCCCTCACCTAACCCTCCGCCGGCGTCGGCAGTCAACCCCTCTGTCCCCTGCTCCTTGTCCCCCGGGGACCCACGAGAACAGAGGGCGGGCGGCCACCTCGGCCGGCAGCGAGGCCCAGCCTGGGGCAGAGAAGCCTGCCGTCTCGTCCCCGTGCCCCTGCATTTTACATAATTAGGTAAGTCACTTTATGTCGCTGTGTCTCATTAGAGAAGCTGCTAATCCTTAGAGCTAACGGGACTAACTAATTAGTGTAAAACACTGAAAATATAAGAAATTCAGGTGTGCAGTGTAATTGGCCAGTCCTCCTGGCACTGACACTCTCCGGCTCCCTCCAAGAGACCGCCGCGGCGGTGGCGGAAGCCGGGGGGCGGCGCTGGGGCCTCGGGGCCGGCCGGAAGCGAGGCCTGAGCCGCTTTGCAGAACGAAGGGACCTGGGACAGAGACCAGGGATTGGCAGACTGCCCCCAGGTCTGGGGGGCGGTGACCTCTGGCCCCAGGGGACCAGGCAGGGGACTGAGGCGGCCTCACCGTGGCTGGAATCGCACCTGCAGGCCAGCCCGGGTGGGGCCCCACCGAGGTCCAGGGGGAGGTGGGCCTGCCCAGACCGGGTGACCCTCAGCTTGCTCCTCTCCAGGACGGCGCTGCGGTCCTTCCCCAGCCGGGAGGCGGGGCGGCGAGGCCGCTGGGGCGCAGCCCGCTCTCAGCGATGCCAACGGTCCTGCTGTCGAGGGACAGGTGTGCGCTTCCTTTTCAGCTCGGAAAAGACGCCCCAGCCCCAGACCAAGCCCCGGGGCCCCTCCGGCCACCCGTGGGTGTGGGTGTTCCGCTGGCGCTCCTGGGAACCAGGTAGACAGCTGACTGTTCCCGTCGGTGCTTGCTGCCTAAGTCTGTGGGGGGAGGGGGCACTGTTGGCAGACCATCCATCTCTCTCTAACCACAGTGGCAATGTTTACGTTTAAGATCAGGATGACAATCCTCCCAAGGATCCCCCGGAAGCTCTCCTCACCATGGAAACTCACCGCAGCCAGTTCGCGGGGCCGCATCCCGGAGACCCAGGCACGGAGGGGACGCTGCCGGCCGCGGTCTGCGAGCGGCACGGATCCTGGCTTCAGGGGAGGGGAGCCCAGGTCACGCATTCGGTGGCTGAACTTCCAGACCCACCCTGGCAGGGCTCTGGCTCGGACGCACCGACTCCTGGAAGACATTTCTGGGAAATGTCTTTGCACATTAAACTGTCTTTAACGTGCAAAAATGGAGCGGGTTTGTGGACCACACAGAGACGCACGGGGCCCAAGGAGGTGAAAAGCGAGCTCACCTGGGACCGCCCGGCAGGTCGCTCCCTCCAGGGTGCCCGCGGGCACCTCCCACCCTGCGGCCTTCCGCGGGGGCTCCTTGCCCACACCCCGCAGCCGGAACTGGCACCCGCACCTGGAGCTGGTCTCACCAGGCCGGCGGGGGCCCGCCTTCCAACCGGCAGCACCCCCGTCTCCTCTGCAGACGCTTCTTCCCCACGGGCAGCTTCGGAAGGCGGTGTAGACGCGTCGCCGGCGAGCACCTCCATTCTCGGTGGAAACTGACAGTCCTCGCAACGGCCTAGGTGGCCCCCCCACACACAGGAAAGGGGAACGTTTTGCCCCAAATTCCTCAGCTTTGCTGTTGAGGAGGCCAGACTCGAGCCCACCGCCTTCCCCTCGGGGTCTGTGCTGCTGACCCCGCGGCGAGCTGACACTCGTCCTTGCGGCTCTAGGGCCAGCGGAGGGCGGCCCGCGGGTGGCCGCACGGACGGAGGACTCGCTGCGGGGGCCTCCCAGCACCGCGAAGGCCGAGGAGGACGGCGCCCGCACCCCATCGGAAGCACCCTCAGCCGCTGTGCGCAGCGGCTCTGCCCAGCCGCGTGGTGTTTCCCTGCAGACTTGACGGCCCCGGGCTTCCGGCCCAGCCCTCCGCCCCGCACCTGTTATCGGCATCGGGGCCCGAGGGCTCACGGCACTGCGGCGAGGGAGCACGCACCACCCCCCCGAGTCCATCCGGAGGAAAACCAGCTGGGCAGCGTGGCGTGCTCATGTGACAGAACACGGCAGGGCTGTGACAACGAGCAGGCTGTGTGTGGTGACACCAGCGGGTCTCAGACGCGCGCTGGTGAGCAGTCACGGCCGGCTGCAGGGGGTGGCCCCGGGTGCACGGTGCTCACCCCATAAAGCTCACAGACAGGCCTCTCAGAGACGTGTGTGTGTGTATGTATGTATGTGTGTGTGTGTCGCTTTAAACCAACAGACGCGCCCACAGCCCTGTGTGCGTGCCTCCTCTGGGGCAGAGGCCGGAGCACCCACCGCCACGGGAACCTCGGGGGGTCGGCTCACTCGGGTGGGCCCGGCCACACGCTGTGCAGTTCTGGGTCTGGGCTGGAGGTTCCCGGGGTCCTCGGGATGCCGCCCCACGGCCGATGTGTCCCACACACACTGGCTGCCAGTCCAGGGGCCACTGGAGGCCGTCGTCCCGCACCGCTGCGGGCTCTTTGCGGTCAGACCCTCGGCCCAGGGGTGGCCCCGGCAGTGGCTCGTGCTGGCCCCTCGGCCCAGCTCGAGGTAGCGGGGGTCTCACGCCTGGTGGAGGAACTGGGAGAGCCCACGGCAAGCCCTCGGGAGGGAGGGGCCCACCTGTGGCAGCCTCAGAGGCTGGCACGTGCCAGGGGCGGGGCCTGGCCGGCCTCAGGGAGGAGCCCACGCTTCCCTTTGCAGACTGAGTGGTCCAGCTGTCCGAGCAGCTCGGCAGCCGCCCCGGACGTGCGTCCCATCCCTCTCGGTGGTGCTTACGCCCAGTCTCTGTCCAGGGGACGCCCATCCCCTCTTGTCAGCTGGACCTACTGGGAGGTGTGGGGGCCCAGCCGGCCCCGCCTCTCAGGGCCGGGGCCGCAGGGTCTCCTGCCTGCAGGCCTTGGGCTTGGGAGCAGGGCTGGCCCCCGGAGTTGTCAGACCCGTAGCCCAGCAGGCGTGGTGCCGTGGGTCCAATGGGACCGTCACCTGCAGAACCTGGCAGGCTCAGCGCCTCGCCTAGCTGGCAAGAGCAAGGGTATGACGCGTCACTTACCTAACAAACCAGAACGACCCGGGGCCACAGGGGACCATCGGGGGGCCCGGGACGAGGGGCTGTGCACGCAGGGACAGGCGGCGGGTCCAGGTGGCCTCTGGCTATGACAGGCTCAGCACTGAAAGACAAGGGCTGACGCCGGCCACTCGGACCGGTGCATGCCCGACATTTTCTCAGCAGCACATGAAGTGAGCCTGTCCCTTCAGGGGCAGCCACTGACTGTGTTTATGACGGACGATAGAAATGTGTGTTTCTGAGCAAAAATTAGAACTGTTAAAAACTTGCATCTGCTGCTCTGCAGCCTCTGGATACCTCAGGGCCTGGGCGACGCGCGTGGGGGTGGTGACATTCACAAACCCCGTCTTCTCCGTCTGACGCTCCAAGGTCTCCCTCAGATCTGGTCCGGGACCAGCCTTTCCGAACGACCGCCGTGACACCACAGCACCCGGCGTGGGTCCCAGAACCCTCCGCACGGCGGGCGGGCCAGCGGGGTGCAGGGCGGAGCCCGAGACAGGTCTCCGCCTCCGCGCCGCAGCCAGACCTGAAGGAGCCCCCGCTCCTGGACGGCGCGAGGAGGGTCGCCCGCCGTTCTCCGAACAGCCCACTCTCCCCCTTCCCCCTCCGGGTCCGCGCGAGGCCGGCTCCCCCGGCCGTGTGAACGGAGCAGAGGCGTCTCCACCGTGGCCGGCATCCGGGGAGACACACTCACGCGCCGCTCACTGGTTTGCTTTTGCTCTGGGAAACAGAGGTGTCCGTAAACATCTGTCACCTCGGGCTCCGCGGCGTCGGGACGGCGACAAGTGAGCACATTTAGACTTCTCAGCGTACGAGGAAACGAACGTGTCGGTCGGTGCAGCCCGCCCGTCTGCCGCTGGGGCCTCTCGGAGCGGAGCGTCTGGGCTCCACCGGCGGGGGGGGGGCACGGAGCCCGGGGGCCCCACGCCGAAGGGCTCGCGCGGGAGCCGTGGAAAGACACGGCACAGAGGCCCCGGGCCGGTTTCTGACTCGGGAGCACACATCTGGGGCCGGAGTGGCGCCCACGCTCATGATGAGTCAGGGGTGGGCAGTTTCCCAGCCAGCCTCTGCCCTTCTCCGTGGAGATTAAAGCACCACTGAAAAAAGAAGTATGTTCTAAAAACCGGCAGGCGGAGGGAGCCCCCAGCCCCGGCCCTGACGCCCCGCGAGCCGGTGGCGGGAGGAACCGGCCGCTGCCCGCCGGCGCCCCGAGTCGCTGCTTTGTGCCTCACCGCTGGCTCCTGAGCGGGCCCCCTTAAAATGTGTTATTGTTAGAAAATACACCGAGAAACAAGGGCCGGTGATTTAGTGCCAGGAAGTTAATTCCGGAGACCTCCGACCTCCGCGCAGTCACGTGCCTATTGATTTTCAATACCGAGGGGTGGCGCACCACCCCGGGCGTGGGGTTCGGCGGACTCCCAACAGTTTTCTCCCTCATCAGTCGGTTCCCTGAGCACTTCAGCATTAACACAACAAATGGCCACAGTTAACGGCGTGTCACAAGGCAGCCGGGTGGACGTGCCAATTTTCTAATGAAGTCGGGTTGTTGGCAAACACACCAGTCATCGTAGATTGAAGGAGGCCTCCTTTTGTGTGTTTCCAGTGCTCTCGAGTGCCTCGAGAGCGGCCGGCGCCGGCGCGGTCCGAGGGCCGGGCGCCCGGGGAGAGGCCTCCGCGCCCCGCCAGGCAGAGGCGGGCGGAACCGGAGTTACAGCCGCGACGCGTGGCGGTGCAGGGGGCGGCAGAAGTGTGTTTTCCCGGGGTGCTCAGAGGAGGCGATATTCTGGGTAAACTCACTGGCTGCAGTGCCCACATTTTTCCCGCAAAGAGGAAAAAAAATAAAGGCATCTCGGTGACTCCTCCCAACTGAGCTTGCTCTCCGTGTGGAAGAATCCATATTATTTTTTTTAATATTGAAGGAAGGCAGGCAGTGCCTTTGGGGTCCGCACCGGGGTGCTGCTGGCCGCCCCCCACCCCCCGCCGGCCATGGTGTGGGTGCCTGGGGAGGCGGCCCGGACTCTCCCCAGCCCCCTCGGACAACCCGAGCCACACGTCCCCCCGGCCAGCTGCCGGCTGTGCGCGGTGGTCGCCCCTCCCCTCTCTCTCCACCCCCCGCCAGTAATAAATTATGGTTGCCATCTTGTATTGATTATTGAAAATGTTATGTCCACGGGAAGAAAATGCCATTGCTTTAAATATCAGCATTACTAGGGATTTTAGGGTTATTTTTTACAGAGACGTGTGTGATAAAAATTTTTAAGCAACTGAAAGGAGTTGTGGGTGGGTGGAGGGGGTGAAGCAGAATTATTAAATAACAAAAAAATCGATCCTGCGTTTGCTCTGGCCAGACGTGCGTTGCTCGGCTCAGGTAAGTCGTTTAAAGTCAGGCACGGCTCGCGCTGGACTTTTTACAGGGACGGAGAAATGTATAATGAAATTCAACGAGGAAACTGGAAAAACAGCCAAATTGGTGCAGCAAAGTGGTTAATAGGATCATTAGCCTCCTCGCGGCATTTTTTTGGACATTGCGAGCCTGTGCCGTGGTCCTCGAGACCAGATTGCGGGAACAGGCTGACAGTTAGCAGCTAGCTCAGCAGTGCTGGGCGCAAACTGCCATCTTCCCGTGGATTTACAGCTGCCACTTCTGCTGCCTCAATTAGTTCTATGGCACACAGATGTTGCTTAAATGTTGCTGCTAATGATACTGCAATAAGCGTAAGATTCATGCCATATTTTGAGGCACGTAAATTTCTCAAGTGGCACAATTAAAGTGGAAATATTAGGTGGGGAGAACTTGGCAGTCTCTCCAACTTGGAAGGCACACCCGCTATGCAATAATGGGTCAAAAATTCATTCAAGTTTTACTGCTGTTCCGAGTTTTAAAAGACTTTTCACAGTTGAATGCAAAGTAGTAAAAGCCAGGGTATTAGGAAATGAGAATACCGCTCTGTTATTCAGACATGACTTCTAATTTCAAATCGAAATCACATGCTCCCTTCCCCGGGCAGGGCCGGAGGGGAGGAGGCTTTGTCTCTCAGGGCAGAGAGTACGGGGTGGGACGGAAGCCCCCCCGCGCCAGGCGCGGGGCGGAGTCAGGGCTGCCTGCGGCTTCGGGGAGCATCCCGGGGACCCCACACCTCGGGGAGCCGCGCCGGGCAGGTGTCTCTCGGTTTCCCCTCCGACGGTGTCCGCACTGGGGAGGCGAGGGGGTGAGCAGAGAGGTACATGCACACATGTATACACGCAGGCCCAGCCCGTGCCTCTTGCACACACACACACACACACACACATGCACACACACACAGGCAGCCTGGGCCACTGACGCAGGTAGGAGGCGTGCAGCCCAGGGGACCTCGGGAGCCTCGCCTCTGCCTGGACAGAGCCTCGTCAGGCTCCCTCCCTCATTTGTAGTCCTTTGTCATCCTCACAGTCCCCTGCCTGCCGCCCAGTTCTCTTCCCCGTGAAAAATCTCTGCTCCGGAGAAGAGCGGCTCCCGGACTGTCTGTCAGACACACCTTTGATTCGCCCCCCCCGCAGCCTTCAAAGGCCTGAGGTTCAAGGGCGGGGGGCGGGGGCGCGGCACCCAGCTGGCCCTTCCGTGTCCTGAATCCTTGTGCGGGTTGACCCCCCACGCCAGTCACACTGATCAGTTTGCCCTGTCCGGTGTGTGACTCAGTGGCACGCGGAGCTGCGTCCCCCCTCCCCCCCCCCTGCCACCCCCCATTAGAATTCGCAGCCACACTGCGCACGGGGCTGGGACTGGCAGTGACGCGGTCACAGCCCGTCTCGGTCCCCACTGGACGCTCTTCTGGGCAAACTCAGAGGCCGTCTGCAGCGGCCTCGCGGCTGGAGGTGGTCCTGTGGATCCTGCCAAATATTTATTTCCCCTCCAGCGATACCGGACCCTCGGCGCCCCTTCCCCAGGCACGCCCGGGACTCGGGGTGGGGGGGCACTCAGCGAATCTCCGCCGTCCTTCCGGCACCCCACTCCCCCCCCCTCGGTCCCCCGCCGGCCAGCCCGCCCGCCCGCCCGCCTGCCCTCCCCCGCCCAGCACTCCATCCTCACCACTTGGATTATTTACAGCAAATCTTACAGATGTCAGTGTTCTTGTTCTGCCGCGAAAAGGACAATGAGTTCCCGCTGACCTGGGACAAGGCGCCTCGCCGGAGCACAATGTGTACCCGGCGCCGGCGGTGAAAAGCCCCCATGTAATTGAGAGAGGGAGCGAAATGTCACCGCCGCGGTTTCGTCGACACGGCACTCTGCGTGGAGGGGCGCCGGTGGCCGAGCACGGACCCAGGCCCTTGTAATTCAGCGCAGACCAGGCGGCGGAATTAACCGGCTCAGGTCTCCCAGCTAACGAGCTGTCCCCCGGAGGGAGGGGCCGCGAGGAGGGGTCCACGGGCTGCCCGCCCCGGCCCCCTGTTTTCCGTGTTCCATAATGCTCAGTGGGCTGCTCACGCGTGTGGTCCTCGCGCCGCCGCTGATGCGCCCTCGTATCTTTTATTCATCGCCGGCTCTCCACGGAGGCGCGCTCCCCGCAAAGCTGAGGACCGTTATTTGCCGCCATCCATCACGCGCCCGTGTGGTTGGGACCTGGCAGGAGGGACTCGTGTGAAGCAGCAAACTCCTGCTCTCCGGGGCCGCTTGGCCCCCTGTCCGGGGCGCCTGTCGGCGGGCGGCTGGAGGAGGGGCGCCGCCCGCCTGCCCACGGGGACCGACCGCCGCTCACTAGAGCGGCCTTCTCGGCCCGTCCGTTCCCGGGGCCCCGGGGGTGAGCAGCCGGCGCCCCCAGGATTCTGAGGTTTGGAAGTGAAAACGGAGCTCGCCGTGGGGTGAAGGACAGACACCGAGGGCACGCGTGTGTTAACCCCCACACATGGTCCCGGGAGGGCACGTGTGCCGGCAGGACCCTGCTGTCTGTGCCCCCGTCACGGTCCACACAGCCCCGGTGCCGACACTGAAGATGACACAGGGGACAGCGTGCCTGGTGCTGGGGCCGCAGTCTTGGCCTGGGCACCGAAGCCGAGTCCAGGACGCTCTGTCCCTGGCGGGGAGGGTCTGACCTGGGTGGCAGCCAGGGTCAGCTTCTCCGCTGGCCCCCTGTGGCCACCACCCCCAGTGCGGGTGCCCCTCTTCCCGGCTGCCTCAGCCTTGCCTTGCAGACCACCTTGTCTGCAGTGGGCGTCCAACACACAGACTGACTGACAGACCGACAGTCCTCTGCCCTTGGGCTGCCCTCTAACCCCAGGCAGCAGCCCGACCCTGGGCCCAAGACACCCACGGGCGGCCTTGGGCGGGCACTTCCCCCACGGTCACTTCTCTCTCTCTGATGGGGCAGAGCATGGGTCCCTGTGTGTCTGTCTGTCCTCCTAGGAAGCCCGGCTCTAGTTCAAGTTCATGTGGAGGGCGAGGAGGGTTGGCAGGGGAAGGACAGAGCGTCCTCCTTCCCTGGCGGCAGGTATTTGGCAGGTGGGAAATGGTGGCAGGTGTGAGGTCGGCAGCCCCGGGTAGATCGGGACGCGGTGGGAAAAGCCGCCACCCGCCCCAGCCACCGCCTCTGTGTTCGGTGGGCCCGCCTCGCCGCTCTTACTGCAAAGGCCGGAAAAGACGTTCATCTCGAATCAAATTTCAGCATCAGAACGGAAGGAAACCTCCCAATTTCTGTCCCGTTTTGGACTGTGTCCGGAACCAGTTCACACGCACACACGTTCCCGAGTAACGTGTTAGCACAAATCAACCGGCCCCCCAGATGACGATGAAAGGTCTCTTTTCTCTGTTACTAAATAGCTCACATTGATACCTCGGTTGTGGAGCAAGCTTTTCAAAGCGCAATTCCCACCCTTTGTCATAGTTTTCCATGAGAAACATCCCCGAGTAGCAAAATCAGACCCGCACGCCGGCCGGCGCCCATCTCCCCCCGGGCCGCGGGCCACCCTCTCTCACTTTTTGTGGGGTCTTCCCAGCGCCGCGGCCCGTGCTTCCTGCGTCCGCCGGGGCTGTGAGGAGGCGAGGACAGTGACTCCCGTGCAGCAGGGAAACTGAGGCTGGGTTTAAAGTTCGCCGGGGCCCGTGGACGCTGGCAACAGCTGGTGCCCTTCTGACCGCAGTGCCCACCTCGCCCCGAGGGAGCGGAACTGCCGCTGCCGAGAGCTCGCCCCGGACCAGGCGCGGCTCCGGGGTCCCGGGGTGGGACTCTGGGCGGACGGGGGCTCGGCCCCGCCCCAGGGAGGCCGGCGTCCTCGTGGAGCAGATCAGGAAGGAGAGGAGCATCTGTAAGATCGTTCCAAGTCACAGAGACGCCACTAGGACGGAGCGGGGTTGCGGGTGGAACGGGAAGCTTCCTGTAACCTGGCATCTTGCAAGCCTGTCGCTGGGGCACAGGCTCTGGACAGTGTTCGAGGTGGGCGACGAAACCTGCCTTCCCCGCAGATGCCCTTCACCTCCAGGATGAAGGGCCCCAGCCGTCCACCCGAGGCCTGGGTCTGCCCACGGGGAGCGGTCACCCTGAGTGACCCAGGCGACCCGAGGACTTGATGTGATTGGCTGGCCCTGTGATTTCTCCTCACGCTCAAAAGCTGGACGAGTGCGTGGACCCTGCCGACGTCGTCAGCGCAGGAAGCCACTGAACTGGTGCACCAGGAAGTCCCCCCGTCTCAGGCCCTGACCGATTTGCTCTGCTATTTCTCTGAGGGTATGGTTACCCTAGCAACTGCCAGGGGTTCGCGGTGGCACCTGCCACGGCAGCCGCAGCTTGGAGAGCCACACGGCGGGTGTCAGAGGGCAGGCGCGGGGCCGCCCTCCCGGGAGCCCCGAGCAGGCAGGGAGCAGGGCTCCCTGGTCCAGACGGTGGGCGGCAGCCTGCAGGCCCCCCCAGCCCCCCAGAGTCCTGACGGCTCAGTGTCCATCAGGGCCCTCCCTCCCCCCACTTCCTCCCTGCCCCCCTCCTACCCCTCTCCCTCCAGCACTGCCAGCTCCCGGTCCTGCTTTGCACCCCCGCCATCGTCACTGTCCCCAACACGGTCCTCCCAGCCCTGTGCTGGGTCAGGGACGCCTCTCTGTGGTCACTGAGCAGATGGCCGCCTGTCGGGCTCAAGGCCCCGCGGAAGCAGGGCTGCGTCCCTCTGGTCACTGCCTCCTGGCCCCAGGCGCTTCATGCGCATAGTAGGCCCTCCGCAGGGCACATCGGAGGAGGTCCGTGGTGCTAAATAGGGTGACTGCGTCTCCCAGCCGCCTGGAAAATACCACCGATGACACACAGCGCTCGACACGCCCGCCCACTTTCAGCATTTCCTGAGAGAGCACATGATGGTCCCGGTGGCCTCCGCTGCAGCCAGAACACCAGTCCCCCTGAGAACCTAGTAGGAGGAAGACTTCTGAGGAAGAGTTAGGTCCGTGGTCAGGCATCTTAAATGGGGGCCTGAGGAGCCCCAGAACCACCCCCGGCGCTTGCCCACGCGAGCGGCCCGCCCTCCCTGTCCTGCCCACTCAGCTGCACTCTCCCTGCCCCCCCCCGCCCCCCGTCAGGAGGGAGCGACGATACCGCCATTGTCCTGCGACCTGGACGTTATCTCCCACCCTCCCTTCCGGTTACATTTACCGTTAAGTCTCAGGTGGTGAACATTTGAATAAAGCAGGTTGGAAACATTAAGAACCGTCATAGCAGAGCCTGACAAAGATATTACTGGGAAGATACCGTCAGCCAATATCTTTTATGAACGCAGGTGCAAAACAATCTTCCACTAAACTTCCACTAGTGAGGAGAAGCCAGCCTCCGCGGGCGTGTGCAGGAATGCAGGGCTGGTTTGGTATGCAGAGACCAGTCCTGTTAATGTCCCACACTCACAGAATAAAGAAGAAAAGAAGTGTCCTGGCTGGCGTAGCTCAGTGGATGGAGCTCGGGCTGCGAACCAAAGCGTCGCAGGTTCGATTCCCAGTCAGGGCACATGCCTGGGTTGCAGGCCACGGCCCCCAGCAACCGCACATTGATGTTTCTCTCTCTCTCTCTCTCTCTCTCTCTCTCTCTCTCTCTCTCCCTCCCTTCCCCCTCTAAAAATAAATAAATAAAATATTTTAAAAAGAAAAGAAAAAGAAGTCACCATAATAGATGCAGGGAAAGCATTTGCAAATACTCAGCCCTCAGAACCCTGGGAATATAAAGGGAGTTTCTTACCCCAACGAAAAGCATCGCAGAAATGTTGACGTGCTTCCCGCCGAGACGAGGGACCAGGCGACGGCTGCCCCCACCGCGTCCGCTCAGCGGGACCGGGTTCCCCAGCTGGGCAGGGGCACCGGGAAGCAGTTCCCCGAAGGTGGGAGACACAGAAGTGAACCCGTCCCCGTTGGCAGGTGGCCAGCCTGTGTGCATCCTATGGACTCGGCAGGAAGGGGCTGTGGACCCACGAGGTGACTCCAGCAAGGTCACGGACAATGTCGTGGATATAAGGCCGACGTGCCGAAGGCGATGGCGTCTCTTTGCCCTGTCAGCAAACACCTGGAAACAGGCGGGAAACTCGGCAGTAGTACTGTTTGTTTATACCTGAGAAAGAAAACAAAACAGACTCAGAAACGGAGGTAATGAACGGTGTGCAAGCTCTCCATGCTGAGAACTGCAAAATGTGTCTCAGGGAAACTGAAGAAGACCCGAATGGTGGAGAGAAGAGAGGGGGACACTATGTCCATGGATCGGAAAGTTAATGTTGTTACGACGTCGGTTCTCCGAAGACCGACCTAGAATTCCAGGGTAACTCCACTCCTGGTCCCCCCGAGAGCTTCCGGAAGTTGCCGAGACGTGTAAAGCTCCGCGGAGATGCAGGTGGGCGGGCTGGAGGGGTGAGCAGGACCTTCGGGAGGGCGGAGCGGGAAGGCTTCGGCGGTGCGCTCACAGTGACCGGGACGGGAATAGCCGGACGGCCCCCAGCAGTGGCTCGGGCCAGCGATCTGTGCCGGGACTCACCCGGTGAGACGCCGCTCGGGGTGGGCAGGAGCCGCCTGTGCGCCAGCCCCAGGGACTCACGGGCACGCTGCCCGCGGGGGCGGGGAAGGCGGCCGTAGGAGAGTGTGGGCTCCGAGCCCTCACACCCCGACGTCGGGGCGGACCTGACGTCGCTCCGTGCGGAGACCACTCAGGAGGCTGGTGGCCCGCAGGGGGTGGGGGGCGGGCGGGCGGGCGGGCGGGCGTTATTCAGGGAGCAGGGTGAGGGAACTTTCCGGGGTGGTGAAAATATATCTTGAGCGAGGGTATCTGCTGTCTGTCACACACGTGCAGTAGCTGAGATTTGTAGGGGGCGGGGTTGGGGGCCTGGATGGAAGAAGGTGAAGGGATTAGGCAAAAAAAGTGTGTGTGTGTGTGTGTGTGTGTGTGTGTGTGAGACACAAAGAGAGCAGGGCGGTGACCCCCAGAGGAAGGGGGTGGGGCAGGTGGCGGGGGGCAAAGGGGGGCAGAAGGAGGCTTTGCTTGGGGCGAGGGGCACATGATGCCACAGGCAGGTGACATCCCACTGACGTGTGCCCTTGGAACGTGTATGGTCTCGCAAGCCAGTGTCACCCCAATACGTTAAATGAGTAAGACAGAGGTCCCCGCCGCACCCCAGGGCGCTGCAGTTCGACGCGGCGGAGGGGTCCCGAAGGCGTTGGCCTTGGTCACAACGGACGGCGAGAGTTTATGCACAGGTTGTAACATTTACAGAATGCTGATACACCCTTCCTCCAAGTGCTGGGATCTCGTTTAAGGAATGAGCCAGAGACAAACTGTGTGCTTCGTGTGTCAGATACCCGTCCTTAAAGTCCAGTTCATGGGGGGGATAAAGAGGAGCGTTGAAAACCAACTCAGAACATTGAAAGTGCTCGAAGGACGTGGGGACCGCAAAGGCCACCTCCACCACGCTGGCCAGCCTGCGCGAGTGGGCGTGTGAGAGCCCTTCCCAGCTGGTCCTGGGTGGGCAGGGGCCCCGACCCTTGACCCCAGGTGGAGGGACCGCAGCCACGCCGGGGCCACGCCACGGGAGGCAGCCTTTTTACAGCTCCCGTGGTCTTCGGGGACACGCTGTCAGGCCCCGCGGACGGGCCAGCCGGACCTGAGGCCCACCGTTGTCACTGGCCTGCCGGGATGTGGACTGGGCCGGGAACGGGTCCCCAGGGGGCCCTCTCGGTGGCTCCCGGGGCTGCAGGCTGGGCAGCTGTGCTTGCTCAGGCCCGAGCTCCTCTCTGCCCACCCTGGGGAGCCAGGCCGGCTGGGGAGCCCGGGGGGCCGCAGGCTGGGCGTCCCGGTGCTTGCCCGGGACGTCTCGCCGCCGCTCCCTTGGAAAGGGAGCTGCCCACAGCGGGGACTCACCCACGAGGGATGCGCACACGCCCACCCCACTCCCGTCCTGCAGGACAGCCGGTGGAGGGAGCGCAGCCTGAGCCCAGACGCCGGCCCTGCAGGCAGGCGGCCTCGGCCGGGTGAGCTCCCGCGCCCCCGGGATCCCTGTTCCACTTGTCTTCACGGAAGTGCACGCGGCTTTAATTATTTCTGAGGACAGATCAAACTTACTCAGGAAAGAATTAGCTCAGGAGCAGGCAGGGGGCCCCTGGAGAGAGCTTTCGGCTCCTCCCCTCCCGCCCAGCGGCTGCCTCCGTATCTGGGCCACGGCTCCCGCTGTTTCTCTTTACGACTGCGGCGCGGGGCTCCCGTCAGGGAAGCGAGGGGCCGCCCACCCGTTCCCGCTCCACCGCAGGTCCGTTGAACACCCGCGTGCCGCGCGTCCCCTGGAGCCGGGAGGGGCCGACGCTCTCCTCCAGGGGCGCCCGGGGGACGGCTCTGCACGGGCCACCGGCCCTGCACACCAGTGAGGCCGGCCCAAGGAGACAGCCTGCCCCGGGGCCCAGCTGCAGAGCGAGGATGGGGGGGGCGTGGCCGGGCAAAGCCCTGACTTCTGGGAGGCACGTGGGGCTAGCCACGGGGTCCCCTGAAAGCCGAGGGCTCCCCGGGTGGCCTGGTGGGGAAGGCGGGAGGTGGCTGTCCTCCCCTGCCCCCAGACTGGGGCCGGCAGAGGTGGGGGAAAGAAGCGGTGAAGGCCCACACCCCTGGCCCGTCCGGTGGCGCGCAGACTGTACGTGTGCCATCCGACGGGTCCGAAATGCGTGACCGACACCCCAGTGCGGATACGGGACTTCCCTCGGTGGCTGCACATGCGTGTTCGCAGCAGTAGGAGTCACTGGAGCCGGAAGGGGGCAGTGGCCTCCCCGTCCATGCACAGATGAGTGTGCACAAGAATGGTAAACACACACGGGAGGGGTGCTTGTGCAACGCTGTGAGTGTGCGGAACGCCACTGAGCTGGGCGGTTTACGTGGTGACTTGCACGTATGTCCTGCCACAATCTAAAATGCTTTAAGCACCGGGGACATTCCCCGTCACTCCCAGAACGCCCCCTGCCCTCCCAGCCAGGCTGCCCGCTGCCCGCACGGGGGGGGGGCCCCCCTGCCCTGTCCCTGTGGCCGGGGGTCGGTTCCGGGAGAGCTCCCTGCCCGTGGGCTCAGGCTGCCGACGACGCTGATCGCGGCCTGGGGTCCGGCTGTGCGGTTGCCTGTGTTCAACCTCGTGGTCATTGCCCCGCCCTGTTCCGCTGCGAGGGTACGCCACAGGTTGGCCATCCTCTGTTGGTGGACTCGCAGTTATTCCTGCTTTTAGCTTTTACTCTCAAAGCTGCGTAAACCTTCGGGTCCGGGCCCTCCGTGGACGGAGGACGGGCGTTTGCACTTCTCCGAGGTGTGTGCGTGGTACAGCCTCGTGCACCGTCACGGACAGCGTCAGTCCCCCATGGGGGCCGTCCCGGTGATGGACCCCCACTGCGGGTGGGCGTTCTTCTTCGTCTCACCCCTCGGGGGCGATGCGTGGGACCGAACTCTGTCCACGCGCTTCCTGGCCATCTCTAGGTTGAGCTCGGGACGGGCGGTGGGCTGCTCCTCATTTGTAAATGCGCCGTTTCCATTTCCGTAGTGAGTGGTGGGGCTCTTTGCGCACCCAGGAAGCGACTCCTCTGTCGCTCACCCGTGTTGGAAGCACGGGGCTTGCCGTCTTGTTCCCTGAAGCTGCCAGAGATGTGCCCTAGGACGCCGAGTAGCCTCCGTGTCTTCGGAGGTTGAGGGGCCGCGCTGCCAGAACACCTTCCGGGCGCAGAAGGGGGGACCCGGCGGCCCCCGCTGCCGCCTCCTCTTGTGTCCAAACTTCTCGTTCCGGGATAGCTCAGACCTAAAGAAGAGTGGCACAGATGATACGAAGTGTGCCCGGGTAGACGTGCCCCCGCCGCCCGCAGTACGGGCGGGACATGCACGAGCACAGAGACGTCTTCGCGGAGTCCTTGCTCCGCCCCCGACGCCGGAGCGCGCCCACTGGTCACAGCCCCACCGGTGACAGTCTGCCATGCGTTCCTTTTCTGTCCTGACCTCGGCCCGGCTGACTCTTAGCCTGCCCCTGAATATCACGACTTTTAAAGGTCTGCCAGCCGGTTCCCGTGGCGTTCCTTTCCACGGCTTGGGGCTTCCCCCGCGTGTGATCACGGCGCCTGAGGGTAAGGAGGGGGTTCTCGTCTTCCTGTCCCTTCCTCTGTCTTAGACAAGCGGCGGCCGGGTGGACGTTCCGGCCGCGTCCGCACCTCCAGGGGAGAATCGCCCGGGTCCTTGCCGCGGAGCACGACCCGCCGTGGGCTCCTCGTAGGACCGCACGCCCGCCTCCGAGTCTCCCTCGCGGAGACCTCTCAGACGACGAGCTGAACGCCACCGACGGCTTGTCTGCGCCCGTAAGGACACGATCGTCAGCGTGATTATCTTAAAGGTGCTGCGGGTCTCCCGTGCATCAGACTGGAGTCGCCTCTCCGCCCCCAAAAGGCACGGCCAGGACCCTGGAGACGGGCCTCCCTCTGCTGCGGGTGCAGCGGGCGTCCACGGAGCAGCGGCCCGCCTCGACTCTCCGGCGCCCCCTTTCTCCCGCCGAGAGCCTCTGCAGGCGCCGCCGCACACCGGCCGAGGCCCTGCAGCCGCGCACTCAGTGCAGCCTCTGCTGGGAGGCCGTTTCTTCCTCGGGGGGGTTCTCCCTCACTGCTCAGCGAGAACACGTGAAATACGTTTATTTTCCAGCCAGCTAGCTAGTTTGGATTCCCTCTAGACTCGGCTTGCGAACGGCAGGGGGCTTTCTGTTTGCCTGTTTGTTTGTTGGCGGGTGTTTTAGCTGACCTCCCCTGTCACGTCCTGCTCAGCTACAGCCCAGTCACCGGTGCCCTCGGCACTCTCCCCAGACACGTGTTTATCCGCATCGACGAGCCCTCCCAGTGCATTTTCTGTTCTCCAAGGTAACTGCGGGCGATGCTCTTGACCCCGGCGCTGCCGCCAGCCACCGCAGGCCACCCTCTCCCTCTCTCTGCAGCTCTGACCGCCAGCCCGCGTCTCCCTCTGCGAGTTCACGGGCCGTCTCGCTGCGGGAGCCGGGGCCCCGCCGACGGGAGGGCTCTGCCCGGCCAGAGGCAGCGGCCGGGGCCTGGCCCGCTGGCCTTCCCGCCTCGGGCTCCGGCCGACGCCTTCTTGTACGAAGGCCCCTCCTCGTGCTTCTCTCCCCGACACCCGGCTCCCTCTCCCCCACGTGGGGCCACGGCCGGCACCGCGAGAGGCCGGCTGTTTCAGAGGCCGCTCCACCCTCCGGGGCTTCCCTGGGCTCCGCCTGCTTCTCCTGCTCCCGGCCCCCGGAACAGGCCCAGGGGCAGAACCAGACGCCCCTGCTGCCAGTCCTGACACGGCTCGCTCTCAGCCAAGTGTGAACCGGGCTCCTCAGCTTCCTTGCTCGTCAGTGACCCCGGGGTGCAGCCCCGCTGGGGGCTGGCCCTCCGAGCGCCCCAGGGTTCGGTGGTCCGTGGGTCTCGCAGACACCTGTGCGCCTCGGCGGGGTTGGGGGTCAGTGGGCACTGCCACTGCCGCGAGCTGTGAGCCGAGGGGCTGGGGGGCCAAGAGGAGCTCCAGCAGAGAGCTGTGCCCGCCCACTTCCACGGCCACCGTGGGGGCGCCTGCGAGGGGGCGGGCACCGGCCTCGCCCACGCAGCACCGCACGCCCAGCCCACGTCACGAGCACAGCTGGTGCACGTCCAGGGGAAACGTGAGCGGGTTCTCCCAGCCCCGCGGAAGCCCAGGGTGAAACTGCTGCGAAGACCTGGGTTGTGTCAGAGGAGACGAAGACTGAGAGGAAGTTCCGGAGGGAGAGAAGCTAAAGCGACGTGGCACATGACGGCCATAGCTGCCTGCCCCCCTCCCCCGGACAGACCAGCGTCTGAGTCTCCCCCCGGGACCGCATGGCCAGGACAGGCCTGTCCTGCCCTCTGCCAAGCACAGAGGAAAGTTCCAGAAAGTTCCAAGAACCGGGCCGTCGGCGCCTCACTGTCCTCCCTGGAGTCTCCAGCAGTGGGTGGTGGGCTTGGCGCCCTCCCCTTGCCCCCCTGACAGGGCCACAGCCTGTGACTCGTGCCACAGTCGGGCCACCGCCACTGACCCCTGCAGCCCCCAGGCGCTGAGGGTGCGCGTCCCCCTGGCGTCCGGCACACACGGGCCCCGTCCACGCCCCCCCACCTCGTCTCCGGCACCAACCGCTGTCGCTGCTGGCTCCACTGTGGCATGCCGGTCCCTGCGGTCCCACCGGGGCTGGTCACAGCCCCGTAAGGGACAGGCCGACCTCACTCTCCCACCCGTCCGGTGGTGGGGCCACGTCCCGAGGTCACGGGCTCGCCCGGAAATGCCCCGGGTGCGTCCGCTCCCCCACCCCCCGCATCGCACATCTCGCTGCCCCTCCCCCCTGGGGCACCCTCACCAGACCTCCTGGTTCTGGACTGAGGCCCCTCACTGCATGGGAGGGGGGCACGTGCCTCCCAGGGCGCCCCAAGGCGCGGACCCCCGAGCAGATGGGTGCGGAGCAGCTGGCACGCAGCTCTGCTTCGTCCCCCCGGGTGGCTGTTCCCTCTCATTTCCCTCCCACTGCCCATCTGTCCACCCACGGCGGCCTCCTCCCTGGGCTCCGGGGCTGCTGGGCCCTGCCTCCCTCCCTCCCTCCCTCCCTCCCTATGGGGCTCACCTCTACCGCCCCAGCGCCCGGAGCCCGTCCCCAGGGGCCCAGGCCACGCCTGGGCACACAGGTGCACACGCCCTGTTTAAAACCCACGGCGGCGCTCGCTGGACCCTGCCGGCATCCTGGTGCACCGTCTGCCCACCGCGTTCCCGGCCGGCCATCCCCACCACCGGCCCCCAGGGTCCTGCTCCAGGGCCCTCACACCCTGAGGGTCCGAGGGCTGCTGATTGAGACTGGGGAGTGCCCCCTCTTCCCTGGGCACCCTGCAAGACCCTGCCGCCCACCCCTCTGTCCGTCCCAGCCTACGGTCCACACCGTGGTGCCTCATCCTGCCCCCTCTGGGCAGGCCAACCTGCTGGCGCCCACAGGCGAAGAAAGAAACCAGGTGAGGGAGGGGCCCCGTGTGGGCGGAGACCAAAGCTGCACGTGGCCCCCGTGGGCGCCCCGGGCTCCCGCCCCTTCCCCCGGGGACCCAGGTGGCCCTCCCCCACCCCTGGAGAGGCCTGGAGAGGTCATGCCCGTCTGGCCGTTCTCTCTGCTCAGACCCTTCCCCTCTTGTGCTTTACTCCAGGTGGTGGGAGAAGGCGGTGCTTCCTGCTCCCCCCAGAGACACCCTGAGGTGGCCAGTGTCCAGGTGGCCACCTGGCGGGCCACCTGGCAGGTCACCACTCGGGTGGCAGAGGCCAGCGATTCCTGTAACTGAAGACAAAGGAACAAGCCCTACCCCATAAATAAGGGCCCAGACCCTGGTGACAGCAGATGCTGCTGCCAGCTCGCTTGACCTGCGACCTTCGACCCCACGTGAGTGAGCTCGGCCGGCTGCAGCTTCGGGGGGGCGGAGGGAGCGGGGGGACGCACACAGGATGCCACTGACGAGGACTTTATAAATATTTAATCTTCACATTAAAACACGGGGCCGGAGAGCCATTAGGAGCTGACAGAAGAAGGGCTTGCTCTGCCCTGCGGTCGCGGGGGCGGCCGCCTCGGGGGCAGGGGCCGCCAGGACGGGGCACTGCTGTGCGTGGCGCACGAGGGGCTGAGTGACGTGGAGACCGCGGTCACGGCCCGGACCCGGGACCCGGCACCGGCACCGGCCTGTC
Organism: Phyllostomus hastatus; assembly: GCF_019186645.2. Lineage (NCBI taxonomy): Eukaryota > Metazoa > Chordata > Mammalia > Chiroptera > Phyllostomidae > Phyllostomus > Phyllostomus hastatus. The sequence continues at coordinate 33,627,328 of NW_025334004.1, forward strand.
ATTCAGTCCAGAGCCTGTGCGAGCGCAGGCCGTGCTCGCAGGACGGAATGGATGGTTTATTTACGTCTGGCCGGTGCCATTAAGAATGGAGGAGAAAAGTTCAGCCCAGGATAAAAAGCTTAAATCTTGATTTTCCCCTTCCCCCTCTCAGAAAGAATGGATTCCTTGCATTGTAAATTATCCAACCCTTGTCCTTGGGTTGGCAGCTACTCTGAGCTGCTATGGACATTGCATAATCTTAAATATTGATTCTTGTTGGACTCGGGGAGGAAAGAAGTTCGCGCACACCGGGCCGCGCCGGGAAGCCGCCTGCGCCATAGCTCACCGCTGACGGCCCCTGGCCCGCCCGACCGCGCGATCCATCCTGATTAGAAAAGTTCCAGGAGGAAACCACGCTCGCTGGCCGCTGGCCGCTGGCCGCTGCGGCTGCCGCCGGGCCCACCCCCGCCCCCGGGGCTTCCTGGTCGCAGTGGGCGGGCGCAGGGTGACCCGGGCGCTGCCCGCCCTCCCGCCACGCCCCCCCCCTCAGCCCCCCACTGCGGACCGCCGCGCAGCCGGCCTGCCCGATCTCGGCCTCTGGACCCCGGGCAACAACAGCCCCCGCCAGTGCTCGACCCCCAAGACGCACAGCGAGGGGCGGCACCTGCCCCACGCCGGGAGGTGACGTCCTTGGGAAAGGGAACGCCGTCCCTAAAGCAGGGCACGGTGTGGGACGTTTGCCGCCGTCTCCCCGCCCCCGCCCCCGGCTGCGAGGGGACGAAGAGGAAAACAGGAGGAGGAGGACAGGGGGCTCCGCGCACGTCTGCGAGGGCTGGAGGGGCTGCGCCCCGTCCGTCTCCACGCACGCACGCACGCACGCACGCACGCACGGGCCGTCGGCGCGGGGAGGGGCGTGGCCACCGTCCACAGTGAAGGCGCTCCCCGCCCCGGGCGTGGCGACGCCGCTCCCGTGGCTAAAGCGGGAGGAGACCCGGACCCTAAGGGTTTCTGCGGCTCGCACCGTCCGTCCGTCCGTGGGACGCAGCTGCCGTTGCGCGCCCTGCGGCGGCTCTGGGTTTCGGCGTCTCCTACTGGCCGGCCGGCCTCGGTACCCGCCCGCCTCGCCGGGGCGGGGCCACCGCCGACTGACGCGCTCTGTGCGGCGCTGCAAAGGCCTCCCCTCCAAAAGGCCCCTAGCGTCCCCAGCTGCCCCCCGAATCCGGGCACGTGACCACAACCACTTGTGACAATGGCGCCGGGGGGCTTGTCGGGTGACGAGGCCCCTCGCCCTGCAGGTGGCCGGAGAGGCCGCCGCACACGGGATGTGTCTTGGCACGACGTGGTCACGCGTGTTCCAGGCAAGCCGGCCGACCTGGGGGTTCCCGGACTGATGAAGGCGGTTCGGTGACAAGAACGCGCCAGAGCGGCACCTCGGTTGTGCCAAACAGTGGCGGTGACACCTCAGGGGGCCCAGGCTCCTGGCAGGACTCTGACCCACCCCAAGGGACCCCCATTCCATCTTCGGCCCTATTTTGAGGGGACGGGGTGCAGGGCCGTGATGGGCCAGTTCACAAGGAGCCCTGGGGGCCCCCCCCCGCCTGCCCACGCCCACGGCCCCCCCGCCAGACCCCACGGCCGTCCTGGGCTTCGGTTCAGCCCACAGGCTGCCCAAGCCACTGGAAGGAGACGCAGCCCGCGGGCTGTGCAGTGGACACTTCACCCCACACGGGGCGTCTCCGGCCCCTGACGCAGCCCAGGGGGTGTCCTCGCACGCCCTGCCCGGGTGCAGACCGCAGGAGCCACGGGTCCCGGCTGCTGGGGGACGTGAGTCTGAGCCGCCAGCTCCAGGAAAAGCAGTTTCCCCAGAAAAACCGAAAGCCTTAATTCCCCATGAAGAGCAATGTTGATTTTCTTTTATGCTTTGATAAAAGCTCAGGTCTTTTTCTATAACAGCTTTATTGAGAAATAATTCACACGCCATACAATTCGCCCATTGAAAATGTACAATTCAACGGTTTTTAGTATATTCGCAGATCCGCGCGGCCGTCGCCGCAGTCAATCTCGGAACATTCTCCTCACCCCGCACGGAAGCCCCCCACCCCCGGGTGCCCCGGGTGCCTGCACCCCCCCCCCATTCTGTGCGTCGTTCCTGCCCAGAGCAGCACCCAGGCACGTCCCGTCTCCGAGGATTTCCCTGTTCTGGGGGCTTCCTGCAGAGGGGAACATGTCATACGTGTTTTTATGTGTGTGTGTGTGTGTGGTTGGCTTCCTTCCCGTACCGTGTTTTCCAGGTTCATTCTCGTGTAGCAAGTGTGAGAGCTTGGTCCTTTTCGTGGCTGAATAATATTCCACCAGCGGGCACACCAGACTTCAAAAACCCACCCGCCGTGGCCGTGCGGCTGCTCCCAGCTGTCGGCCGCCGAGAACAGCGCTGCCACCAACAGGCGTTGGCACGTTTTTGTGTGAGCACGAGTCGTCACGTCCCCGGGGTGGCCGGGTCCCGCGGCAGCGCCGGGTTTAACCGCTGGAGAGACGCCGCCAGGCTGTCTCGAGTGGCGGCGGCGTCCCGCGTCCCCAGCGGCGGTGCACGCGGGTCCGGGTGTCTCCGAGTCCTCGCCAGCACCAGTCCGTCCGCCTGCTTCGTCACGGCCGACCTGGCGAGCTCGAGGGGGCGTCTCAGCGTGGTTTCCGCCGGCGTTTCCCTGACAACCAGGGATGTCGGGCATCCCTTCCTGTGCTCGTGGCCGTCTGCCTGTCTTCCTTGAAGAAATGTCTGTTCGGGTCACTCGCCCATTTTTAAGTGGGGCCACCTGCCTTTTTACTATTGTGTTTCTTTTTTTTTTTTAATCATTTTTACTATTTTATTTTATTTCTGTTTAGAGAGGGAAGGGAGGGAGAAAGAGAGGGAGACAGAGAAACATCAATGTGCGGTTGCTGGGGGCCGTGGCCGGCAACCCAGGCATGTGCCCTGACTGGGAATCGAACCTGCGATGCTTTGGTTCGCAGCCCGTGCTCAATCCACTGAGCTATGCCAGCCAGGGCTGTAAGTGTTTCTTATACAGCCTAGATCACAGTCCTGGGTCACACGTGTGACTTCCCCACTGTCTCTCCCACACCCTCAGCTGCCTTCTCCCTTCCTTGGCCACGTCTTTCCATCCAAACACGGGTGTTCGTAATTTCGATGGAGTCCAGTTCACCCGTTTCTCTGCGGCCCGTACCTCTGGTGTCACATCTAAGATGCCGCACACACCACTGCCAGGTCCCTGTCACGTCCGTCGTCAAATCCGAAGTCGGAGAGACACGGCGAAGAGTCTCCTGGATTAACGCTCACCTTCAGGTCTGCGGGTCAGCTCTGCGTGTGGTGCGAGCCAGGTGTCCCGTTCGCAGTCCTTGGCTCACGGCTGGACGGTCGTCCCGCAACCGTGGGGGCGAGAGGCTCTCCTTGTCCTGTCAAGTGGCCGTGGTGGCGGTCTCGGTGCCCTCATTGGAGCCCACCAGCCGGCGATGCCTGGGGTTGCGTGTGGGCTCTCGTGCTGGCCCCCCCGGCCAGCACCTCTCCTGGGCCCACAGCACCCCCCCTGATTCCCCTTCTGTTAGTCAGTTTGGAACAAGGACGTGGGAGCCCTCCCACTCTGTTCTTCTTCAAGATCGTTTGGTTACTCCGGGTTCTGTGCGATGTACCACGTGACTTTTTTTTAAGGTTCATTTTATTCTCATTTGGGAGAGAGGGGAAAGAAGAGAGAAACATCCATCACGCGTTTGCATGCGTGAGCTGGGCATCACTTAGTTCACCACCGTGTGCCCACATCAAGCGGCACAAGCCATCGACGAGACGATGGCCCCCACGGCGTGCCGAGTGGCCAGGTCACAGACCACGGGCAGGGGCACAGGGTCCACTCCCGAGCTCCACGCCATCCGTGTGCCGTGCACGCTTCCGCCAGCCTGTCCACTCGAGGACACGGCCGCCTGGGTTTCAATAGCGGTGGCTCTGAATCTGGGCCGTTCTAGGGAGAACCAGCATCTTTTCTCTGTGGTTTTCCAATCCACAAACACGGGTGTGCCCCCACAGACGAAGATTGTCCCATTTTCTCCCGGGACAATTGTGCGGATGGCTCCCTGAGCAGACGGATGTCCGTCCAACACGGCTGTGGCGGCTTCTTCCCGGGCGTTTGGTGTGGCGTACGCTGCAGTGAACGGTATCGTTTTTAAAGTTCCACCAACCAGTCGTTACAGTTACAGAGATAGGCTTGTGTGTTGACCTTGTTGTAGTCGTCGGTCTTGCTAGATGTCACTTATTAAATTTACTGCTCTGCAGGTTATGTTGGATTTTCTTACAACACTGATTTTAAAATAATTTTCTCCTAATTCAGTAATTATTTGTTTGCAAGGAGTGGAAATCCCCTCATGGGAGTTCAGATAAAAGCGACGCCGGTGTCAGGCTGGAGGGGTGCTGGGAAGGCCGTCCGCGGGCTCTTCACCGACCGTCTGCGGGACAGTGTCCCTCGGGCCCCGCAGCCCCGGGCTCCACGCCTCTCCTGTCCCCCCCCCGTAACCCCACCCTCCTTCAGGGGGCGGAGCCTCCCTCCTGGCCTCTGACTGCCCACCCCGGGCCTCTCGCTCTGCTCCCACGTGACCTCGAAGCTGCAGCGCCCAGGACCCCTGTGCCAGGACCGTCTGCTGGGCCCCGAAGGAGTTGCCCCGCCCTGGGGGCTGCGGCAGGAGACAGGGTGGTGGGGGGTCAGGCACGCGGTGGGCCGCTCTGCTCCCAGCCACAGGGAGCACGCACCCTCCGTGACCCTGTGTGGCGCTCCACGGACAACGTGGGACACGCGTGTGCCCCGTGTGCGCGTCCACCTCCCAAATAGCCCTCCTACCGACAAGGCTGGGATGCTCACCAGCACCTTCCCCGACGTGTGGGTTTGCTCTTCCCTGCCTTCCCTCTGCACGGAACGCCGATTAGAACCCCGCTATTTTCGCTGGCTTCCCCGAGCTTTATGTCATCAGTACCTACTGTCTTGTTAAATGTGCTTCGAAAATCTGACCTTAGTAACTTAACAGAACAGATGATATTCTGTTGTATGGCTAGACCATAGTTTGATTAATTATTCCTGGTTTTAGACAGTCAGGTTCTTTTTGGTTTTCTACATAAACACACGGCAGCAAACGACCTTGAGCCCACAGTCTTGTCCGACCTCCGAGTCTCTCCTGAAGGTCAAGGCCCAGAGCGGAACCAGCGCGCGGGTCAAAGGGGGTGAGCGCTGCCAGGCCTCCCCACAGAACGGCAGCCGACCCCCGCCCCCAGCAAGGGCCGGACCACCCCAGCCCCGGCCCACAGGCGTGGGGAGGCCCTCACTTCTGTCAGTGGGACCGATGGCAGCTTTTAAGAAAAACCACTTCTAATTTAATACGTGACGCACACACGTCGTCTCGTGACTTCAACCTGATGCGTGTTCTGAGGGAGCCCGAGTGCCTTTCGGAAGGAGACCGCCCGCTGGCGTTGGCCCAAGTAAGCGGCCGTGAATATGCCCCTTGTCTTCGGGGCCCCTCTCGTCCCACCGAGTCGCAGAGGCGCGCCATACTGAGCGTGGGGCCCTCCGCCGCCCTCGCTGCAGGTGCTCTCTCTCGCGGGGGCCCGGCCCCACCCCGGCCCCACCCCGGCCCGGTCCTGCGGGCCCGCAGCGGGGGCACGCGGAGGCAGCTAAACACTCGCTCCCGCGTCGGTGGAGACTCGAGTCCCAGGCCTGGTCTCAGTGAGTGTCCTCGCCCGCCTGTCACGCAAGCGCGCTGTCCGGCCCCGTCCGCACAGGGGCGGCAGGGTTCTGGCCGGCCAGCGGGTGGGCCCCCCACGCTCCCTTCCGACCCTCTGTGTCCCCAACTTCACGGCAGCCTAGTCAGCCGTGGACCCTCGTCACCCTCCTTTTCTTCACCACGCCCTGTCCCCACGGGCGTCTTGCAGCAGGAACAGGGGCTGCTGGCCGGCTCAGCCCTGCGGCACTGCCCGGGGACCCAGCCTGCACCCTGCTGCCCCTACCATAAGGGGGCCTCTGCCCCCACTACATGTGACGCGAGGGGCTCCTCATGTCCACAGGCATCCGGTGTGGACCACAGTGACCCCAGGGCGCCGGCGGGAGAGCTCTGGGGTGGGGGTAGCAGCTCCTCCCTCCGACATCTCCTGGTGTTTTTCGGAGGCCTGGGGCAGTGAGCCTTGGCTGTGGGGTCGTGGACCCGAGACAGTGGCTGTGTCCTGAAGGGAGCCCCTGGGCCCCCGCCGATGTCACCAGACAGGCCAGTTTCCATCCCGCAGCCTGTCCGGGTGGCCGGGCCGAGTCAGGCCCCAGGTGCGGTGTGGCCCCTGAGCTCAGCTGGAACCAGCCGGGGGGCTGTGGCTCCCACCCCATCCAGAGGGTCTGTCTCCGCGGAACCCCGACGGCCTCTGAGGCCACCACCCGTGGGGGGGAGGACCCAGGGCTCACAGGCAGGGGGCTTCACGTGGCCCCTGGCCCGGTCCGTCCACTCCTCCGACCTGGGCAGGCCACACCCCTCTCCCAGCTGCAGCTCCGTCCCCTGGGGCGCGGGGGGCCGGCTCCAGCTGAGCTCCCGGGACGTCCCAAGGTGCTGACGGGACCGCAGCGCCGACACACCAGCTGCTCGGCCCTGCAGGGATGGGTGAGGCACCGTGCTCACTCGCTGCACGGAAAGCGTAGGAGACTCGGCTTGCTTCGGAGACCGTCTTTTAAACGGTGGTCTCGGGCAACCTGGGGTCCGAAGGGACGTTTGCTTCCCTCCTGCTTCTGCCCCGTGCCAGTCTTCCCAGGAGGGGCGGAGCGCTCCTCCAGACCCCGCCTGGGTGCTCGTCAGGACCCTTCCGCCTTGACCAGGCGCCCCGATGGAGGGGCTGGCGGGGAGGAAGGCCTGGTGGAACCTTGTCCTTAAGCTCAAGTCCATCCGGGTGTGTGGGGAGAGCCCCAGGAGACTGGTGGCTGGTGGTGGGTGGCCCCACGTGGCCCCGTGTGTGGCGGGAGCGTGGGGAAGGTCCCCTCGATGGCCCGGCAGGCAGGACAGGTCGGTGGAGGGGCGAGCACGTGCGCTGAGCCCGCGTGGCCGAGCGGGAGCTGGCCACGTTTCCTCGCCGAGCCAGACCATAAGCTCGATGCGTGCAGCCCGGGGCTCCGCGTGGCTCCGTGGGGGTGCGGCATCGAGCAGCCTTGGGGCGTGGGTGCGAACCAACACTCACCACGGTCGCAAGAGAGCGACTCCGCTGGACTCAGAGCTGGCGGCACCCACGCCGGGTGGGCCCACTCTTCTGCAGCCAGCCTGGTGGGGAGGGGACAGGGTCAGGACCGCCTCTGAGTGCGCCGGGGGCCGGCGCTGCGCCCGAGCGTCCCCAGGCCGGGCCCGGGGGCTGCACGCACACCACCAGCTCCCCGTGAAACCTGCGGCTCCACGCCGGGAAATGACAAATGACCAAAAAATCAATTTGTAATCTGATTGGAGGTTTTTGATTTCCTCTGATGAGTTTAAATTTCATTAAAAGCAACCTTACCCCGACATAAAAGGAACCCGTGAAGGGTAAAACGGGGGATTGTCTCACCGCGTCCAAAGCGGCGCGACTCCTTTGTGTGATTTATTCACGGCGTTAATTGTGAGGCCGGCCCGGGGTCCGCTGGCAGCTGCGCCCTTATCAGCACCGGGATCGGCGGGGGCTCGGGGCGCAAGGACTCGCATTCAGAAACCACCCCGGGGCGTATCGACGCCCAGCCACCGGCTGCCCTTATTGTCTGCGGGAGGGAGGGCGGCCCCCACCGCTGCCCAGCCTGCCTCGCTGCCCTCGCCCAACTGCGTGCATCCCCTGCAAAAATGGGTCCTCCAGGCCCGGCCCGTGGTCTCCACAAGCCACGGGCGTTGTCCGAGGCCTCGTCGGGGCGCCCTGGGCGCGGCGACCAGGTGGCGCGGCTTCCGGGGGGGACGGCCTCTCCTCCTCGCGGCGGCCTCCGCGCCGCTCTTGTTGACCCACTTGATGAGTATGGATTTCATGAGGTCTTTTTCAGCATCTGAACTATAAAAGGTTCAGAATGACACCACCCCTTATAGACAAAAGATAACCTTGCCCTTTGAATATATCGATTCTTTATTAACTAGGCTGTTTAATGCAATGAAATGAGGCATTAGATTGAAGCCCATTTCGAGTGCTTTGAATAATCTTTAAAAGCCTGAAAGACCTTAAAAGGGGGCCTGGTGGTAATTGGCACTCCAGCGGAGAGAGAGGCGCCGCTTGCTTCTCGTCCGAAATTCAAGCGTGCGAGCGACCCTTGTTGTCTCCCCAGGTCGCAGGGCCCGGGCCCCTCCCCGGAGCTGGCGCCCCTGGCCCAGAGAGCTGGGGGGCAGGGGAAGCGTGCCCCCAGCCCGCCCTGCAGCCCTTCCAACGGAGCCTGGGGTGGGGGGTGGGGGGCAGGGGAGCGGGCAGGCTGCGGCTCTGAGCGGGGGGGAGCGGGGGGGGCCGGGGAGGGAGGGCCCCGGGAGCCCCGATGCTGTCTCTGAAAGGCTGCAACACGCAACAGGCAGGTGGGCGGGCGCAGGAACCCGGCCGTCCTCGGGCGGAGGCGGGAGTCACAAGTTTCTTTATGTTTTGAGTAATTGTTTCCTGTTTTGCTCAGCAGCACAAGCAATTAGGAGGACATTTGCGAGCGCTAATTTGGATCACACTTGTGCGCACGTGTGAGAGCGAGAGCCAAAACATGCGCGGCAGCCTGTCGCCGAGGAGGGGCTGGGAGAGGGGCGGGGCGGGGCGGACCGCGGGGGGCGGGGGGGGGGGGTGGCGGACCGCGGGAGCGCGCACGCCGCAGCTGGCACCGGCGTGCCGAGCAGGCCCTCCGTGCTGCTGGCAGCTGAGCCCACGGAGCTGCAGTCGCGCCCACGGGGGCCCCGCAGCGCGTGGGGTGTCGGCTGTGGCCTGGAGTCAGGGGTGGCACGGCGTCCCTCGGGCCAGGCCTCAGCCGACACCAGCACCTGCCGCCCTGCTGTCTGCCCGCCGCGTGCTCTCTGGAGCCGTGTCTGGGCCAGGTGGGGCCTGTGATGGGGAGCGAAGGAGCATTAGCTCCACCTGCCAGACCTGCAGTTCAGAAGCAGAGCGGCTGGGGATGAACCGAGCCCCGCCCTCCCCCTCCCCATCCCCCTCCCCCTCGTGGGCCTGGCCAGTGTGTCTGTCCCCAGGGCGGCTGCAAACACAGGTGGCCCCTCAGGGACCAGAGCCATCTAAGTCACTGTAAGACTCTCTCTCTCTCTCTGCAGGTCTGGCCACTGTTTGCGGACCGCTCCCTTTGTAGACGGTTCTCGCGTGAATCCTCTTTGCCCAGAGGCGGCTCCGGAACCCGGGCGTGCCGACACGGTCCCCACCGTTGGGACTTCCAACGCGGGTCCGGCCCCCCGTGCCCGCAATCAAGACATGAAATCACCCGAAGTGAAATTCACAGACAAGAAATACTTTAATTAAATATTGTGTAAAATGAACATTTTTATACAGTTAAATATCTGAAAAAATGTACAGATAAAACAATCTTATCGCAGGGTCTTTAACAGTAAAATCTACCATTTAGTGAAGCACTCGACGCCGAGACGGCAGAGCGACGAGCCGCGGACTAAACACAAACCGAGTGCAGGGGAGAGGGGCTGGCGGGCGCTCCGGGCGGGCGCTCGAGCTGGTTCTCAGCTCCAACCCCGACCGACACAAAATGAAACGGAGGCGACCGAGTTGCCAAGTCACTTCCTAGGCTTTTCCACGTAGCTAAGCCCCGCCGGCCACTCGGGGCCGAGGCGGGACCTGCTGGCCACCGGGGGTGGGGGGGCACTCTGACTGTTTACTTAGTCCCTGGAGTGAACACTTTTCTAAGTGGTGCATCGTTTTTGCTTTTGGTCGAGAACGTTTTTTAGAAGTCCCTCCTTGTTGTTGTCAGTGTGATGTCTGCTGCAGTTGGCCGCGAGCCGGCCACGTCTGTTGGGCACCCTGGGCACAGAGGGGAAAAAACGCGGCCCCCCCCCCACCATGGCCTTGCCGCGGGTTTGGCAGGAGCAGGGGCCCCCGGCTCTGCAGGTGCGGCCCGCACTACAGGGTCTGACCCGACACAAAAGTATCGTTCGGAAAAATGGAAGGCCGGGGCCATTTTCATCCCCCACCCCTCTGGGGAGGGGAGGGGAGGGGAGCACGGGGGGCGGGGGGCTCGCGGCAGAACGCAGCATCAGCATCGGACGCAGAAAGGAGTGACGTGGGAGTTACCAGGTTTGTGCTTTTGTGTGCTTTTGTGTGTATGTGTGTGTGTGAGTGTGTGTGTTTGCTCCGCACCTCTCCGGGCGAAAGCAGATCCGCAGCCGCGGTGCAGGCCTGGGGGCCGATAGCACAAAGGTTCTGGGGAGAAGTCCACTTTTAAGGCATCAGAAAAGTTCATGTGGCAGACATTTTAATTAAAACATCAGAAGTAAATTTTATTTTAAACTTTAGGCCTCTGAATTTTTCCAGTAAACACAGTTTCAGCTATGTGGCAAAAGTCATGGGTGGCAGCTAAAATGACTTTTCTTACATTCGACGGAAAGATAAAATGAGATAAGGACACAGCCCCAGACGGCGCCGCCTGCCCACGGCCGCTCCACCACATGCACGGGCTGTCCCGGGGCCTGTCGCGGCCGGGCGGCGCCGCAGCGCTCCGACTATACAGCGAAGTTTTTCTTCAAAAGTATTTGTTCAGATAACTTAAAAATAATATAAAAATAAACAATGAATTTGACTTTTCCTCAACATAAAAAAAAAGAAGGATGGAAAGTCTAAACAATAGCAAACGTTTTAAGTACAAATGAAACGCAACGACACTGGTTCCTTTTGACGAAGCAGATCGAAGAGACGGTTCTTGGCTTAGCGCGCCTCCCAGCGCCGCGGCGACGCCAGGCCGTGGCCCGAAGCCAGCGCGGACGAGGAAAAGGAAAAGAGGATGGCGGGAAAAGCAATGTACAAAATCTCAACGATAAATACAATATTTATAATTGATATGTTACAAAATAAAGTCCCTTAGCAACTGCAAGTGTTCATGGAAAAGTGTTGAATGAGACCATTTTATTCCTTATAAGACACATAAGGAATAAAACTTGTGTTTTTTTTTCTAAATATTTAAGTGACTCTGAAAAAAATTCAAGACAAGTGTATAAATATTTAGCTACAACTTTGGCAAAATCACAAAAGTCTACAATTTTATAACCACATACAAAACACATTAGGGAAGAAGGATCTAGAAGTCGAAAGGACAATTTCTGGTACAAGAAACATGGACCTCACAGTAGCCTAAGAATGCAATCGTATACAGTACTAGCAAAAGTGGGAAAAATGTCGCAGATCACGCTTGCTCAACAGGAAGCTCTAGCAGTGGGGGAATATTTTAACCAACAGACAGTAGCATTTTTTTTTTTCCTGTCAGTGTGCTTGTTGAAGGCAAGAGAATTCAATATCAAAGTTACAATTTCTAACTACAATAAGTTACAAAGTTTCATTTCATTAAGATGAAGGTAAGCAATGGGAACCCCGCCCTCCCTCCCTGCCACCCCGAACTCTAATCATGTCGTCGTCCTCTCTTCCAGGTCGATGGCTCATACCTCCTTGGCCCCCTTGTTCACCACAAAAAAATATTTCACATTATAGAGATACACAACCATTGTGAATCTAAGGATGGGTACGGGAAATGTCTGGAGGCGTTCTCCTCAGTGTCTCATGGTAACCAAAACGGTGCATTCACAAAGCTTCTCCCAACACATAGCAAGTACTAGACGGGGCCAAGACGGGGTCAGAAACTCGATACAAAATAGGCGTCGCTTTGCTGTCCTCGTTTTGCAGGACTGAGAAATGGGGAAATGTGAGAAAAGTTCGGTCAGTAAAATGGAATCGTTCATGAGGAAGTAGGCTGTTTGCATGTCGGTTCTTAACAGTTTAAATAAAATCTTTAAACAGAGTCTCTTGTCGCATTCCGACCGCTGCCGACGTATTTGAAGACGCCGCCTCCACCAGCGTGTCTCAGTACGCGAAATGCGTCCCCTGAAGTCGGTCCTCGGACGCTGGGTGCTGCGGAAGGGAAACAAAGGCCCCTCACATCGGCGGGACTACCAGCCCAGACATAGCTGCAAGAGAGAGACGGCCGGTTACCGGGGCGGCCGGGCCAGGCGGGGCGGGCCCGGCTTCCTCGTGAGCTCTCCCCCTGGGTCTCCGCGAGCGGCCCTCCGGTCACCGGCCTTGGGCGCGGTGACGGCACGGGGACCTGCTGCCGGGCGGGGATGGGGTGCGCGCTGGGACAGAGCCCTGCGGCCCGCCCCGGAGGCTCCTGCGGCTGGCCCTTCTGCGCGGGAAGGCGGAGCTTCCCACGCCCCTCCGTGGCTTGTGTGCGGCAGATGGAGGCCCAGACTCCCCGGGGGCCACTCTGCCCGCAGACCTGAACCAACCTGCCCTCTCTCTCCCTAGGTGCGAGCCACACACGCCTCTGCGTCCCCTCTGCGTCCCCTCTGCGGGTCGCTCAGTATCGTAATGGTGAGTCGCAGGCCCTCCACGGTCAAAGCCGCTGCAAGCCCCCTGCCCCGCCCCCTCCAGGCCGGGGGCTTGGGGGGCCCCCCCGAGGGGACTGAGTCACAGCTGGGCCTCAGGGAGCTGTTTTTCCCCGTCTCAGAACGAGAGAGAGACAGCCTGGTGCCAAAACGCCCAGGGCAGGGCACGCCGTCCGGTGGGATCCTGGCGCGGACGCCGCGTGCCATCTTTCCGCTTTAGCGTTGTTTGGTTTTTGTCAGAAGGATGGCTCTCGTTAATTATGTATCGCACGTTAATACATTTGTTCGTGTAGTGACGCGAGCTTCAATTTCCCAGCTCATTAATTTCAACGCCATTAATTTATCCCCGACTCACCGTTACAACCTTAGGGTGTGGAGGCCCCGTGCACGTGCACACGGCTCGCGCGGCCCCGGCCGTCACCGGGGCCCGGCACCGCGCGGGCGGCGGGTGGGCCTAGGCACCGGCCTGGGAAGCGGCTCTGGGCCGGTGGCTGCTGCTGGCCGGGGGGCCGGGGGGGCCGAGCGGCAGCGCCTGGGGGCCTGGGCGTCCCTCTCACACACTGACTGACAGAGGTGGTGAAGACAATTATTTCAAATCACTGATACCTTTCCAGTTCCTTTTTTGAGCATTAGTTCATCAAAGTGAAATATGCCACCGACTTCACAAAAGGGCCAGTTTGTCTTCTCCACGGTAGCGTCCTCAGCACTCAGCAGAGAGCCTGGCACATAGTAGGCGCTCAGTAAATACTGGTGGAACGGATTCGTGTGTTTAAAGGAGCTACTGGGTTTGTTTTTCACCAGGAGGAGCATACACCAAAGGTGTCTGAAAGAGGCCAGACGGCGGCCACTTAATCTCAGCGCCTGTGGGCCTCAGGGTTCCCCGGAGAGCCAGCTGGGGCGCTCGCGTGGCCCTGCCTGCCACGGGCAGCAGGGACCCAGAGGGACCAGCCCCGGCAAGCCTTGGGGGCCTGGATCCGCTGCCCTCCCCAGGGACGGCGGGCGGGCCCCTGGCCTGTTACTCCCAGCCCAGGAGGGCAGGCTGCTTTGAGGTGGGGCCCGTAGGTGGCATAAGGACCCTCCATCCCCATCCTGGGGCTACTCTGCTGCCTCGAGAGTTAGGAGGCTGTGACCCCGGAGCTCGGGGCGGGGCCCACGCCCTGCTCTGGCTTTGGCTCTGCTCCACTGACCACACGCCCAGTCCGCCCCACATGGTGCTGCCAGCCCCCGACTGGCACCACCAGGACACTAAGGCTCTGTTGGGAGGCTGAGGACGATCTCTCATCGCCCAAGAGGAAGACTGTGGGCGTCATCTCCGTGAGTGTGGGGGGCGGGGCTGCCTCCTGGCGGCCCACAGGGAGCATGCAGTGGCCCGGAAGTGCAAGGACTCCGAGAATGTGCCGGAAGGCCGGGCCGGAGCCCCAGGCCCCAGGGACACACCCGTCACTGGCCTCCACCCCTGGCTGTGGGGCCCGGCCTGCCCCCCAGAGGCCACTGGGGACAGTCCCGCCAGGACTGCAGGAGCCCCCCCAGGCCCGTCCTCGGCCACGCGCGCCCCTCACCTTGGAGTCCGTTCCCGTTGGCGCTGGTGCAGGAGGGAGGAGGAGAAGCTTGGGGCCGGACCACGGGCGCAAAGGCGCTCTTTTGTTTCACTGCAGAGATGACATTGGCAGGTGAGAATGAGAAAATGCCGTGCGCACCGCTACAGTTTGAAGGGAGGGTGACCGAAGAGGCTGCCATGGTGGGGCTGGACGGCACTACTGCAACAAAGCAAACACGGTCAGGACGCGCGGCGCGTGCGGGCAGCACGGCGCAGAGAGCCCGCGGGCCGCTGGGGCCGCCAGGGCCGCGGCCCGAGCGCGCCGCCTCTCTGGCGTGGCCCCTCTCTGGACGACAGGCAAGCGCTCGTGTCGGACTCGGTTCCAATTGGGCGGCCCCGCTCGGTTCCGATTTGGTTTGGGCTTCCGGTGCGGTCTCGCGGGGCCCGTGGGAGGTCAATTTACTGTCGCCACGCGGGTGCCCAGCCTCCACAGCCACCCTTCCTTGCGTCCAGTAGCTCACACCACAGAACATCCAAGCAAGGCACACATTTGACTTTGCAGTGAGAAATGAATCCGTGTGATGACGTGTGACAAAAACAGACACTTACTGCCATAGGGAGAGTTAGCGGAGGAGCCATTAAGAAATCCAGGCGAGCCAGGGACCCCTAGATTGGCCATGGCGCCACTTCCATATCCATTCATGCTAGTGCTGACTGTGTTGTAATTGGACTGCTGGGGGGTACTGCTGGGCACGTAGCCTCGCGGGGACACGCTGCTCGTATTGCGACTGTAGCCGACTGTTAAAACCCCCCCCCGGCCAAAAATAACATTATTAACAGGGAGAGACACTTGGGGGGTGGGGTTTCCCCGCAAATCTCTACCAATCATAGAGTAAACATTTGTGATTGACCTCACGCTGTGCTCGAATCCCGGCACCCCCAGCAGCCGCGCCGACCATGGCACGCCGACCCCTGCGCGTGTCATCGCGGGGTCCGGCCTGGCTCTGCCGGCCTGGCCTCGACCTGGCCGTCAGCTGCTCCCGCGGCTCTCCTTAGGAGCGATTCCCAGCAGCCCGGACCCCCAGTCTGTCCCCCACCAGGTGAACTCTCTGCCTCTGCAGACCTTCAAATGCCATGGCTGACAGGGACAGCTTGTTTGTGGCCGTAACGCCCCACGAAAGGCCGTTTGGGGGTCTTCATTTCCAGGCTGCTCTTAATCTTAAGTGGGGGGAGGGGAGGGGAGGGGGAAGGGAGGGGCAACCCGCCGCGGGGTGTGCGGGCGCGCAGGCCCAGCGGCGCGGCTGAGCTGTCTTCGGGATCACTGCCCGCCCAGGTGTGTTCAGAGGGGGCCTGAAACGGACTGAATGAACCGACTCAGGTAGCAGGCGCTGCGCCCCCCAGCTGCCCGAGGCGGGGAGAGGCGGGCACTTCTTCTCCTCTGTTCGTTCCAAACTGGGAGGCCAAGCCCTGCCCACGCAGCTCGCCCAAGGAGGGTCCCGCCAGCTGCCTGTTGTCACCGCTACCCTACGGCTCACCCCAGACTTCCAGGAAAGCCAAGCTGCTTACGAATAAACTTCTAGCAAATCCCATAACCTGAGGGGAAGCTGACACGGCTGCTAACAGGTCCTCTGTTTTGTGCACGGCAGTTGTGGGCGCAGCCACCAAGGCACAACCCCGCTGGACTCGGGACGGGCCAGCTGCAGCCGAGTCTCACCCGCCCCACGCAGGGGGTCAGGGCAGGGGATCCCGGCGGGGGTGCGCCCCACCCGGCCGCCTACCTTGGTCATTGGCTTGCGACGTCTCCGACACGTTCACAGCGAGCTGGCTGCTGAAGGAGTTCACGCCCATCATGCCCGTGTGCGCGGGGGTGTTGCCCAGCGTGGGGATCTGGTTGTGATTGCGAGGGACGCTGTACAACGCCTCTGCGATATCAGCCGCCCGCTTCAGGATGATCTCCTGGGGTAGGAGGGGCGCCTGTCACCAGAAGCCGGGCTCTGCAGGAAGCTACTGGCCCCTGGGAGCCCAGCCCCAGGCCCGCAGCTGCCCCAGGCCCCGCCCAGCGTAGGCCCCGCCCACCGCAGGCCCCGCCCACCCGGCCGCTCCACCACACCTCCCTGGGACAATAGCCGTGCGCCACCGCTGGGGGGCAGACTGGGACGAACGCATTTTTCAATGGGAAATGAAATTCCCTTGGGAAATAACTTCAAGGTGCTTCTGGGACGGCACAAGGTCTGTACGGCGCACCCGCAGCCACAGGCCCCAGCGCACGCACGGAGTCCAAGCAGAGGCCCCCGGGGCTGAGTCTCCGGGTCCCGCAGCCCCAACAGGCCCCCCCACCCCCGCCCCCGGTCCCTGAGCCCACTGGGTGGATGTCAAGGGGTCCTCTTTCCCGTGACAAGTTCTGCCTCCGGCCCCTGACTCCGGCCTGTCCTCCTCTCCTCGCAGTTAGCACGGGGACACCCACGCGCAAGAAAGGCTTTCTCACCCCCGACGCTCGGGCAGCCGTTGTGCCCAGGCCGCGGGGCAGGGGGGTGGCGGGGCCAGCGCCGTGGCCTACCTGGTTGTTATGCGGCATCCCGTATAAAGCTTCCACGAGGTCGGCCGCCCTCTTGAGCAAAACTTCCTGAAAGAAAAGCACAGCGGTGACCCACAGGAGGGACAGAGCGCCACCCCTCGGAGAAAGCTACCAATTTCCAAACCCTGCAGGCGGGAGAGCCCCCTAACCCCCGGCCTCCCCGTCCGTCCTGCCCCTGCGGGGACAGAAGGCAGGCAGGAGGCCATGGCTGGTGTTCAGAGC
>NW_025334004.1:33649207-33686707 GCF_019186645.2 Phyllostomus hastatus
GACATGCGCCCACGGCACGCTCACGGAGGCACCCACAGCCCCCCACCCCCCGGTGCTCAGGGAGCCCGGCACCTGGGCGCTCCTTCTGGCTGAAGGAACGGACCTCTCCCCGTTTCTTCCGCACGTAAAAGCCGTGATTATTCCTAATCTATAATTAGACCGGGAGAAAGTCAAAGGGTGACTCCATCTATTGTGGAAATGGCCGGGCCGTCGGGACGCCGCGGGTCCCGGGGCTGCAGACAGCAATCACCGCCGCCACGATCACTGTCCACACGGCGCGGAGCCTTCCACGCCGGCCGGGGATTTATGGGGAACTGGCAATTATGACATATGCCCGGCTATTGCCGGCTCCAGATTTATCCCTGTGGCCCTTTTCCGTCTCGCAGACTGCCGGAGCGCGCCGGGCAGGAGGAGCACTCGCTCTTGCTGGGCTTTAATAATCTGTGAATGGCTGACTACAAGCTGATGTAGGGCGCTATCATTCCACCAGCCCCGCGAAATTGCCGGCCACAAATAGTAATTAATCTTTTTATCCCTCAAATTGTAATTTTGACTATGAACTGTGCGCGGCGATAAATCAGCGGCCCGCGCGCTGGGTACAGTGCATGAATCACGGCCGGGACTCCGTCCGACTGCACAGGCTGTGTTTAACAAGCTTTATAAGGAGCCATTGGGCTTTATTATGGCTCTGCCCGACTCCCGCAGACGCGGGGGCCCGCAGGCCCGGGGACGCGGGCGAAGATGGAAATACTTATTAGAGTGCATTACTTCTCGATGCAGATACAGTTTGCCGCGGAGCCACGCCACGGCGCACGGCGCGACATCCATCAGGGGCGTTTCTGAGGCTAATAAGACCCGCCGCCCTCTCCGCAGCACGCGCCCCGCCGCCGCCGTTGGGGCCGCCGCTGGGGCCGACGCTCGTTAGTCTGCGCGTAACTTGATGATTAACGCCACCCTGCTCGCTCGGCGGTCCGCCGGCCGGCTGCAGGGAGGCTCCGCTCCGGCTGGAGGACGGAGGTGAGAGGCCGCCTCTGAAGGAGCTTCCGGAAACAACTGGTCGCCGTCGTCATCCCCGCGCACTCGGGTGGCCGGCGTCGACACCCACGGCGACGTGGCAGACGCGGCGCGCTCTCGATCACGGCCCCAAAGTTGGGGACCGCGATCCGATTTGACATTCCATCATCCGTCCCGGAGACAAAGGTCCGCACAGGAATGTGAAGTAAGACATTTTCTTGTTAATAAAGCATTGATCCGGCGTATTGATTTTACATGACACGGCTTCGGCACGATCTCGCCCTGCTTTTTTCTGGGCAAACACGAAAGCTCTTCCCGGCGCCGCGGCGTGTGTGACACGGCACAATTTCTAACTCTCTGTGATGTAAATGCTCTATGTGTAAAACCACTTCATAATCAAACCATTAATCATCAGAAGCTGTCAGCGTTGACTCGGGGGACCATTTGTCATGTCTCCGCCTGGGCCGGGACCGGGGTGTCGGGCCCGAGTGGGGCGCGGGCGGCGGGGCAGATGGGCCTCCCCCAGCCGCGGGGTCCGAGCAGGGCGAGATAAAGTACCGCGTCTCCCGAGGAGGGAACAAAACCGCGGCCCACTGTGCACCCCAGCGCATCAGGGCCTCTCCCCTCTCCCAGCTAATCGCCGTGACGGTCTGACTTAATGAATCGGCCCGATGAAAGGTGGCCAGCAAGACGGATGGGCGGCGGCTATTGATCCCAGGCAGACGCCCCTGACAGGTGATAGGCGTGCTCACACAGGCTCCCAGAAGCTTTACGACTGGTCACAGCCGCACCCTCTCACTCGGGCTGCGGCGTTCTCCCTCCGGTGCTCCGGGTCGGCCAGCCGGCTCTCTGCTCGCAGGACCAGAAATGCGTGCGGGCCGTGGCACCGGGGGGCCACCTCTCACCTCCTGCTTCGGCCCGAAGAACGTGCTGACATCCGGAGCCGGCCAGCGAGCTGGGCCCGGGGCGGGGGGCTGCTCAGGAGATGAGATGATGTCATCGAGCCCAGGAGGTCTCCGCGGTGCCCGCACCGGGTGGGGGTGGGGAGGCCGTGGAGCAGCCTGACGCTCCATGGGGGGCTGGGCCCCCCCAAGCCCGGGAGCTGACGTGGAAGAGCTGGACACAGCCGCCCTGGTCTGGAAGCTGCAGCCGGGCCCGCGTCCCCGGCTCGGGGAGGGTCTTGCTCGCCGCGGGCAGGGGGACGCGGCTTGCCGCTGGGCCTCCCAGGGCAGCCGCCCTGGGCAGAGCCCGCACACCCTCTCTGAGTGCCCTCCCGCACAGCACCCACCACCCACCCCCCCACCCCGGAAGACGCGGGCTCCCGGAGGCTTGGCGGGCAGGCTCCGCGGCGGGAGGGCAGAAGCCTCAGCGCCCTCGGCCGTCTCGTAAATCCTCGGCGTGTTGTCGGGCTTACGCGGCGGCGAGGCCCGGCCGGCCGGGGCCGGGCTCCGGCACGTCCAGCCACCGAGCCCCGAGCCAGGCCAATCAATACCACTTTCCTGTTTTAGAACTGGGTAATTATGAGGGGGAGAGATTGCCTGACCTTTCACCCGCACTGCATTACTTTGCTGATATTAAGATAAATTGCCTGATTTTGGGTAAACATATGCTGCGATTCAGGCTGTCAGCACTGGTTTGCTCAGGGATAATTTGTATTGATCTCCCCGCTTCTCCCCAATTCTGCTTACTGACCTCGTGGATAATTAGAGAGGGGGCCGTGGGTGAGCGCGGGGCGGGGGGGGGGGGGAGGGAGGAATATGAGGAAGAATAAAGCGCATTTGTTTTATGTTAATATTCGGGGGGTCCTCCCACCGCCCCCGCGTCCGCCCGCATCAGGAAAGCCGTAAATTAATGGGCTGGGTTCCTGGGCTGTTTATTCCGGGGAATTATTTAGCAGCACGCTCAGTCTCCGCACGTGTGTCGCCGGGCTAAATTAATTTAAGCCCTGCCTTAAACACAACAAAAACAAATGTTATGTCTCTGCGGGAGGAGGAAAAAAACAACCACAACAAGACATTTCTCAAAAATGTATGATAAGCGTTCAACTTTCGCCACGGATGAGTTGTGTGACACACCGCCCCCCCCCCAGTAATTAGCGCCTGAGGTCTGTTCTGAATTCAAGTCTCGCGAAGAGCAGCCGCTGCTACAGAAGAGATGAATCTGTGCACCGAATTGTAGCGTTTAAGATGTGTCAGATGATAAGGCTGTTGTATCAAAAGTCATAAAACAAACCTCCCCTGTGAAATATCTCTTTATTAGCCGTGCCATAAGATATTAACATTCCTCATTTAGTGGAGGGTCTTTTATCTGTCTCAAATACATTATTCGTCCTTTTAGAGATAAACTGTATTAATATCCATTTGAGTAGGCTACCGCGGCCTAATGCATAGTAATTTTTGTTGGAGAGCTTTTATTTTAGAATAAGAAAATTACACAGCAATAAAACCCGAGTGAATGAGAAACGGGAAGAGCCGGGAATCACAGCCCGTGCCAAATGGGGCCGGCAGCCGGGCAGCCGGCGGAAGGCCAGACAGCCGCCGTCGCGTGCTGGCCAGCACCCAGGGCGGGTGTCCACCGACACGGCCCGACACGGCCACGGACCCGGTGGCTCCTGGACGCCCCACGCGCCTGCGGCTCGGGAAGGAGACAGACACATTTCCATGCGTCGAGTGTCCTGGAGTTCACCGCGTCACGCGGCACGCATTAAAGCAGCAGCACTCCAAACATGTACCCCAGGCCTGTGTGCTGGGGGATTCATCATACCGCGATTGATAATATTTTAACGGCCTGTGATGTCAGTTCAGGTTGGGACTGCCACGGCTAATGTGGCGGCGGAAGCGGTGCCCGCCCCACGCAGCGGCTGCGGCCGGCGGCCTGCTGCTCAGAGGGACGTGCGGGCGGCCCGGAGTCCGGAACGCCGTTTCCGGTGACATTACAGTTTTAGTTTTCGTTTTGATGGCTTAACCTTCCCTGTCAGCCGGCCCCGCCCCGCAGTCCGAGCTAATCTCATACCCCACAATGTGTATAATTGTTTTATTAGACCCGAACAGCAAGTCCATGAGGGACACAGGGGCCTAACGCAATTAAGCGAGGGGACCTGCTCGGAACCTCCGGGATGCTAACGCAGAAGCGACGCGTCAGGCTGGAAAATGCGCGTTGGGGGCCGGCGGGGGCGTGTTCCACAAAGAACCACTTTCCCGGCAGGGACAGGGCCCCAAGAACGGTCTGAGACCCAGCCCACTGGCCGGCACGGGTTAAGCAGCTGCTGCACACCGGGCCTCCCTCGTGGGACACCCGTCCCCGAGGGCATCAGGGCATCCGGGAGCGGCAGCCCCCCCAGCCCGGCACCCTGCTTCCATGGGCTGCGCCCGTCCCCAACCCTGCCCTGGGGGCGCCTTCCCAGCCCTGGGGCCTGGACTAGCAGGAAGGAGGGGTCACAGTGGCAAAGGTGAATTGAGATGGCCACCTCCAACCACCCCTGGCCGGGTGGCCCGGAGAGCAGTCCAGCAGCGAGCAGTGCCACCGGCCCTGAGACTGCCGGTGCGGCTGCCCCCTCAGCCACAGCTGTGCCCTCGCTGCAGCGTCGGGGGACACACACAGGCAAAGGGGGGCACCGGCAGGTGGGACCCACGCTCCCGGCATCGCCCTGCCCTGGCCCGAGCCCCAGCCCAGCCCAGCCCAGCCCAGAGCGCCGAGGAGAAGTTCTCAGCTCCGCGCAGACTCCCGAAGGGGAGCCTGAAAGCCCGACTCCCACAATCAAAACAGGAAGACATTCATTTGCTGCGCCCCAGCTGCTGGCCGCCGCCATTAAAGCCAGTTCCCGTTTCATTTCAGTAATGATCATCTTCCTGTAACTTCCCAATCACGCATTTGTCACGAGGCAGTCATTTTCGAGCTACAAACAGACCCTCCTAACGAGGCCGTTTTTCACATTAGCGGCATAACTACATAATCGGAACATCTGCGGGGCCCTTTCCCGGGCACGGGCACGGGGACGGGGACGCTCGGCGGCGGCCTCGGCGATGGGGGTGGTTCAAGAAGACAGAGCGGTGTGCTTCGCGGACGGGGCGCCCGGGCCCTGCCCGCGCCGCCCGCAAGCCTTCCCTGTGCCTGAATGAACACAGGTTGTAATGTGTAAAAATTAAATAAAGTAAAATTAAATTGCTCAATACAAAGACATCCCTCTAGAGGGTGTTAGTGATTTCAGTGACAAAGTGCTATTTGCTGACAAGTAGTTTACACATTAACCAGCTGAATCCGAGGGGGAAAAATGCCAATAGCAATTATATCACCTTGAGGTTATTAAATGTCCCACTGATAAGTAACTGGGTGGACTTGACCAGGTGATAAAGACCGCTGTGAGCAAATGATTGCGCGGTGAAGAATGTTCTTCCGTCCCGCTGTTCCCTCCAGATAGCTTTTCTTTCAAAAATGACTGTCTGCAAAGTCGCATTAAAAATGTGGGGCCACCGAAGACAAAATGGGTGTTCCGCTCCCCCGCACACCTCGCCCCCCCCCCCCCGGCGCCCCCGACCGGGCCGCCGCGCGAGCCTCACCCCGCGCCTGCGAGCGCCGGCTTCTTCCCCCCTTTTTTAGGCTTTAAAATGATGCTAAGTTCTCCACTTTATCATCAACTGTCTCCTCCAAGTGCATTTCATCTATAAGAAATTCAGATGCTCGGGAAATTAAAATTTCAAAGATCTGCTGCAAAAAAAAAATCAATGGGGAGAGATCAATGCTCATAGAAATTTCATGAACTTTGAACTGATCTGGGCATGATGATGAGAGGCGGCTGGAGTTTCAGGCGGTGGACGGCCCGGCGCACGGGGCAGCCGCAGCCCGAGCAGCCGAGAGGAGGGCCGCGGCGGAGGTGGGTGTCTGCTTTCATATTTTGTCCGACAAAAAAATTAATTTTTAGTCTATTTCAGCAACAAGCAAAAACAGGGGGGGAACCTGCCTTCCCGGCACAGCCGGGAACGCCCCCCCCCCACTCCTTAAGAGCGCCTAATGCTTTGCACATTAACGCGGCCACGAAATGAAATCGGCTCCCTTTGCAGCCGATTGCAGGTGCAAATTAATATTGTAAAATGAAGATCGATACATGGACAGGGCCAAATCAATAGTGGCTAAATTATTGCTGCATTTTCCTCCTCATTCAAGATGAGTTGTGTTTTCCTCTCAAAGTCAATACTTTGCAGCTTTTCTCATTAATTTCTCAATAAATTTGGCAATGAATTTCAATCACAGAACTCGGCGGGGTGAGCCCGGCGCTGGGGCATGCGTGGGGACACAAAGGCCACGCAACGGCGCGTCGCGACCAAGGAGGCGCTGCCCCCGGCGGCCGGCCTGGCTCCCTAAGCCAGGCCCAGGGCGGCCGGCCACCCCCCCCGCCCCGGGAGCAGACCGGAAGTCTTGGGGCCCCCCCTTCTCCAACACTGAGCTGCTAACCCTAGGCTGCCTTCATCAGATCGACAAGGCTTTTCCAGGGTGCCGGTGCGGGGCAGCTCCCCCGCCCGGGGTCGGCCCCGTCCCTCACCGTGGTTGCCCCCTGAAGGGCCTCCAACCCACTCATAACCGAAGGGCACTTTCCGTAACCAACACTTCTAAGGACGGCGCGCACCCTGCTTGACTCCTAATTGGAACCCGGGGACTCCTCACTCACTCGGGGAACACTTCTCCGGGTTCACACACTCAGCCCAACCAGCCGTGCGCACGGACCGGCCGCCATTCTCCCAGGCCGGGCAGCGGACGGCGGCCTTGCGATGGGACACCCAACGCAGCCAAGGGGACAGCTCCTGGTCCTTGTCACCAAAACAATGCCCGTGCCAACAGCGGCTGCGCTGCACTCGGATGGTTCTGTTTACAAACCCCCAGGAATGCCCGGGATTACGGCCTTTACAGTCCCATCGAGCGGCACCTACCGGCCCCGGCCCCCCACCCCCCGCCCCCAGCTGCTGAGGAACCCTAATGCGCAGGGTGGCTTCCTGTCCCTGGGGACACACTCCCACAGTGGTGGCGGTGGTAGCCCTGAGGCGGGTCTGTGGCCTGGCCACCCCAGAGCCCTTGCACCCCCCTCCCCCAAGGCTGTTCTCTCCGAGGACAGAAGGGCGGCGAACAAAGGGAAAGGGGGAACCAGAGAAGAAATCAAGGCCAGGCGTGGCAGGCAGGCTCTTCCTCTAAGGAACGGCCAAGTGTCCATTGTTGCTGACCGTCTTAGGGACGCCAGGGGAGGGGACTTCCACCCAGTGGGCAACGCTCTGCGGAGAACCGTCAGGCAACAGGTTCACGAGCAGCACACTGTGCTCCAGCGTAAAAATCTCCGCCCAGAAGCGAGCTGGCAGGCGAGCTGTGTGTGCTCACCCCCCACCCCCCGCCCGCTGACCCCGCCACAGAAAGGCCCACCCCCCGTGTCCCGGAGCCGGCCAGCCCCCACGGGTGCCCTTCCCAGGCCCGCTCGCTCAGGGGTCCGCCTTCCTCCTCGACAGTGGGGCCGTCCCCGTGCCGTGGCACTTGCCCTACTCAGTGCAGGACACACAGTAGGCACACAGAAGAATGAGTCACCACTGGGGGCTTCCCAAAAATACAGGCAGAACGGTAAAGGTGGAAATGGTAAGGGGAGAACGGCGATGTTGACTGTGAGGACCCAAAGGGAGCATTTAAGGTTTCCCGTATGTGCCCCGGAAACGTGTTCGCACACACGGCCTCGCAGTGTGACTCCTCCCCCACACCCAGCACGCCCCCCCACCCCAACGGCTGGACCGCAGAGTGGGGTGCGTCCTGCGATGGACGGCTCCACCGCCCAGCACAGCAGGGGCTCCGGGGCACGGCTGCCCTGGGGGAGCCCTGACACCCTCACGAAGGACCACCGAGTGTAAGGGCCGGCCAGGAGAGCCCGCACCTAGAGGCGGGCAGCAGATCTGCGCTGCCCTAGGTGGGGGCGGGGCTCGAAGGGAGCTGGGGGACTGCTGGTGGATGCCGAGTCCCTCCTCCTCGGGCAGTGGAATGTTCTCAGGCTGGAGTGCTGGCCGCTCGACTTCGTGGGCCCACTAAAATCCACCCGCGTGCACGCTCGGAGGGAGGGGACTTTCCGCTCTGTGAGTGACAGCTGAGTGGGAAACATCTTCAGTGGGAGGCGGCTCTGTCTGTGCTCGGGACCAGCACCTGCGGGCTGCTCCACCTGCACTGGGGGCGGGGCGTGCGGGCCGTGCTCTGAGTGCCGGCGGGCATTTGTGTGAGGTCCGGGGGACGCAGGGGCACATGGGCACCTGCGAGGCAGATCCGCCTCGGGCTCCCACACGCCCACGCCACGTGTTGTAACGTGGCTTCCCAGCACGAAGTTCAGTCTCCACGAAGCCTCGTCCACCGCCGGCTGCCCAGGCCGCACGAAGGACAGGGCGGCTCTCAGGAGGGGACTTTAAAGCGTCGACAGGAAAAACGCCAACACCGGACTCCCCGAAACATGGGCCTTGCGCCCGGGATCCGGGTCACGCACGTGTACTACACAGACGGGTGTCGGCTGTCACTTCCTGGGCGTGGATGAGGGGCGTGGACGAGGGGCGTGGCCCAGACGGTCAGAGCACCTGGGGCAGGGAGGGCGAGGGGCAGGGGCGGGGGGGGGGGGCGGTGGCGGCTGGGTCCGAGTCCAGGCTCGGGCGGCCTGGGGCGCTGACACCACGGCCACGGGAGGCGAGCGTGTGAGCCCCACGGAAGCGGACGGCCCCTCACACGTGCGCAGTTCGCCTCCGTGGGGTGAAGACAAGTCAGTCTTGGGAAGCGGCCTCCACCTGAACTGCCCACAAGCACACCAGGCGCCCCTGCAGGGTGGGGCACGCCGCAGCCCGAGGCCCGGGACGACACGGAGCGGACACTAGGCCACCTCTGTCCTGACCGCCCGCCAGCCACAGGACGGCCAGGGGCAGCCCCCCCCACCCCCCCACCGTGCGGCTACTGGCTCCCCAGCCAGCACCGGCGGCCCACCGGACAACGTGGGAGGGTTCTGTGCCGCGGCCGTCTCCGAGGCGCCCTGCGACACGCCTCACACAGCGCATGCACTCGGGCTCCCGGCACCGGGTCACGCCGAGACCCTGTGGACGTGGCGAACCGTCCCCGCCCCTCACAGCTTCTGCCCGGCTGTGTCGCCGAGACGCCACTCTCGCGGCTCAGAGCTCTGCACGTTCTGTAGCCGATTCGAAGGGTGACCTTTTGAATGTACTTCTGCTCGGCCCGAGCTCGGGGGCCTCTGCCTCAGCCGAGAGCAGACGCGCCCGAAGGGTCCAGGGACCTCCCGAAAGCCGGGGCTTCAGAGGCGAGCACGAGCCCCCCCACTCCGGGGCACACCGCCCCCCGACACCCCGTCCACTGCCAGCTGCTGTGGACACCCAGCGCACGTCCAGCCCAACGGAGCAGGTGCAGAAGCTGCGCCGTCCTCGGCGACCGCGGCCGGCCAGGAAGGAACGGTCGTGCGTGATGCTTCGCTCTCGGGGGGGGGGGGGGGCTGCGCTTCCACGGCTGGGGGGCCGCCGGCCGCCTCCTCTTGTCTGCAGGGCCACGCGCTGGGGCGGGAAGGCGTCTGTGACACGGGGCCCTGGCGCGTCCCCCGTCCTCGTCGGCGGGCCTGTGGACGTCCCCGCCAGAGTGGCCAGCCCGTGCCATTCCGTTTTCACGCCTTGCTCCCTCCGCTGTACCTGCCTCTTGGGTCCGTCACCGTCACTTTGCCGGGCTTTCAGTGGTCGCCGGTTCGACGGCGCCTGCCACCCCGCCGGCCCCGGGCCCCTCCCACTGGGGTCGCAGAAGCACGGCGCACGCCTGACCACCCAGAAACTCAAAATGCACTCCGCACGCCGGCCCGTCCTCTGAGCCTCCGCTCCCCGAGCCCCCTGGGCCCCGGGTGGTGGGGCAGCGAGGCGGGTCCCTGCCCACCCCGGGGCCCCGCAGCAGAGGCCCCGGGCCCGGCCTCCACCCCCCCCCCACCCCCGCGGCGTCCCCCAGAGTCCCGCCTGAAACCCGATGACCCTTTTGTCCTTTGGGGAAGATGAATGGCCGTCTCCTCTCAGCCACGTTCTGTCAGGTGTGGTGCCAGAGAGTCAATACCTTCACCTTGACGCGGAGACCCTGTGATTTATCCGCCGGCGTCCCCTCCCGGGCGAGCGCGGCCCGGAAGGTGCGAGGATCGGGGCGCGGGGGGCAGGCTCTGGTCACAGCCACTCGGAACACGAGCAGAGCCCCTCGGATGACAGACAAATGTGCCTTGTTAGCGGCTGCCCAAAAGCACTTGACTTGTACTAATAACAGAAAGGCCATGCTGGTCACCGAGGGTCCGAAGACGAAGTGCCCTGTCACCAGCCTGGTTGGGAAATTAGCAAATAATGTTCTTTTCCTTGATAAATGGGTGACAGGTCCCTCTCACCAATCATTTTTAACATTTTGATGCGTGCCTGCGATCCCACTGGAGGAGCAGAAAAGTTTACTGGCCTCAATTTTCAGATGATGAATGGGACTCTCTAAACGTGCGATTTCTGTATGAGGTATAGTTCATTTTAAGCAATTCTAGTAAATGGGTGTCACTGATTAGGACAAATCGTCTACTTGGGCAATAGCGCAAACGGTGTGTCTCGCTCCCCGGGCCTCCGCCGACCCGGGGAGCAAGGGGACAGCGCGGGCCCCGGGGCCCCCCAGCTCCGCTCCGCGGGGGCACTCACTGTCACGCTGGCACATCCGGTGCCCGTGCGGCGGCGTGCCGGCAGGTTCACGGATGGTCGCCTGGTCCGGTGCCGCGCCGCGCGGTGCTCGGGTGGGCACGCTCCCTTCCTCTGCGGCCTCCGGGGTGGCCGCCTCCAGGCCCGCACACCGTCCCAGTCGACGGGGAGGGTCCGCCCTCTGCCCCCCACCATGGGAACAATGACCCCAGGAGAGTAGGGGGCTGTGCCGGGAGGGGGGGCTGTGGTGTCACGGTCTGCAGTATCGGGGTCACTGCCCCAGCTCCCCCATTCTGGGCAGGTCTAGAGGGGGCCTGAGTCCAGGCTACCCTGCCCCGTCACCAACCTCCTGTGAAAACAAGGGTGCGTGTGCCCCAGCGGACCACGGACGCCCACCGGCCCCTCCAGCTGGTGAGTGGGGGCAGAGGTTGCAGTGTGGCCGCAGGGAGGGTGGGCTCTCACGGGCAGGGCGCCCAGGAGTGACGGGAGTGACGGAGCTGGCTGGAGGCGCCCCCAGACAGGAGGGTCCGTGACTGAAAACGTTTGTTTCTGCGGCGTGTCCGAGAGGTGGTCAGGCACGCCTGCTGGAGGTCGTGTAGGGGAGGGCACGGCCCAGCGGGCAGCGCAGCACAGCCTGTGGGAGCCAGCGAGACAGCTTTGCCGGGTGGGTGCCGGCCGTCTGCTGGCAGGGCGCCGGCCCGGGAGACCGCCCGTTGTGCCCGCTGGGGCCGAGGGCGCAGCTGACCCTGCAGTGCGCCACCGGGCTGTTGACAGAACCACTTCCCGACGCTCGCGGGGTCTGCGTCTCTGAAGTGGAGCACTTCAGAGACACGAGAGCCTTCGCAGGGCTGAGCTGAAGTGGGGGCTCAAGGGCGGGAGCCCGCCAGCGCGCGGGGTGTGGGCCACGCGCCCGCCGGGAACCTGCCACCCGCAGCGGCCCGGACCCCCTGAGGACAGGCAGGCCCCCTCCCTTGACATGTGGCCCAGCGAAGGCACAATCTGACTTTCTTGTAAAAACCCAGAAAACGTAAATACTGCCTCAGAAAGAACACAAACTGTGAGCAATTACGGGTTGAGGAATGACTTCACGTGCCTGAAACTGAATGTGCGTCTTTGTGCAGAGAACGATCATTTTCACGTCCCTGTCTAGGAAACGCACGGCGGGCCCGAGACCGGGCCGCACCCGGCAGGCCGGCCGCGCCGGGGCTGCCCGCGCCTGCGCGCCACCGGCTGTCGGCGGCCACGTCTTCCTCAGCGACTGGCCCCGGCCTGGGGCGGGCAGCAGGGCGACTCCCGGTCACTTGTGATAATCTCCTTAACTGAACAACAGAAGTCTCTACAGTGCGGGTGGGTCCCCCAAATATCTGGGTGCCACCAGGGGTCAGGAGCAGGAGTCCCCGCTAGTGAGCCTGGTGTCCCAGAGACCACGCTCCAACGGCCGCCACCGCCCAGCCCCACTCCTCCGGCGCGACTGGGACCCACTCCGCCGGACGGGCGTCCGGGCCACACTCGCGCGCGTGTGCAAGAACGCCTCACACACGGAAGCGTGTCTGTGAAGGCAGATTTTGCTCTAACATCCTTGCAACGAGAAGCAGACAAATTCCAGTTTGTCTTCATCCAATGACACCACGACGCTCCTATTCTAATTAAAAAAATAATTTCTTTTATGGCTCTTCACAATTGGCTGTGCTCCTCCTGCTGAAATCCTGAACGCGAAACACTTCAATCTGCCCAGTCGCCACAAGTTTCTCAGGTAAGCTATTCCAGGACCGCGTTAATTATTATTAAACAAGCAAATGATACACTATTAGGCAAATATTAAAACAAGCATTGCACTCAGGTATTAATTTGCACTATTCACTTTTAAATGCAGCAAATATCTCATTAATTTAATTTTAGGTGCCCAGCGTTTATATTGCATTTTACAGTCGAGAAGGCAATTTACTATTAACTGGCAATTACATACAGAGTGATTGTTAATTCTGCTCCTAAGTGCCAGCCGCTTGGAAATTGTTCTCCCTCTCTAATTTTTGACCTTCTTACAACAGGGGTGAGGCGCGCTGGGAACACGGAGGACGAGTGTGGAGGAGCCGGACGTGTCGTCTGTGACCCCCTCTTTGAATGCGCCGTGCTAATCAACCGCGCGGCCGCCGCTCCCCCCCGGTGACTGTGTCTTCTTTATCCTGAGGGCAGCAGGCGGCGGGGCCCGGATGGACGGGCTGGGCCCGCCTCCCCTCCCCTCCCCAGGGCCGGCCCGTGCCCACTCGGGGATGACTACCCGGGGGTCTCGGGGCCTGCCAACTCTGGTGTTTCTCAGATCCCTGTAAACAGAGCACTCGGGCCTTTCACCCCCCCCGCTTCCCGGCGGGTGGGGCCCCTCCCCCCCGGCACAGCCTCATTATCCCGAGGCCGGCTGCTGGCGGGGAGGTTCACGGGAGGGTGTCCCGGCAGCCTCCGGGCGGGGGACCCTGATGGGAGCCAGATGCCCAGGGGACGGGCCCTGCCCGCAGGGGCTGCGCCCCGAGTCCCCCCGTCACCAGGGCAGGCTCGGCTTTCAGGGCTGGCGCAACCCCCGGTGATTGCCTCCTCGTCCCCGCCCGCGCGAGGGCTCTGCGAGTCAGACAGAAGCTTCCAGGTCAGACGGGTTACGACCCCACCTTTCCTCTGCTCCCTGCGAGCGCGGGCCCGTATCCCTTACACGGCGTTTGAAATGTATATTCCCGGTAATGACTGGGGTGGGGGAGGCCATAAATTAGCCTCCTGCCGGCCCGGGCCGGCGTGCTGAATGGCCTCATTCAAGGCCTTCGTGGGAGAGCTCCCGGCCGAGAAAACCCCGGAGCCTTGGGCGGCCAGGCCCCCGAGCTGCTGGCCCGAGAGGCCCGATCCACTCGGGGTGGACCCCACGTCCACTGTGCGGATGGCAACAGACCCGGACAGCAGTGGCTGCTGGAACCGACTCGGAGCTAAACCCCTTCCCTCGGGGGAGCCCCCCAGACACCCCCAGAGGAGGCCACCAGTCAGGGTAGTGTTCCACCCAGCTGGAGGGCGGAAGAAGGGCCGCAGGAAGGGCCCCAAGAGCTGCCCCAAGACCCGCCCCTCGCACCGGCCCCGGGGCAGGCCCTCGCCGCGGGGCACCCACAGGCCAGCACCCCTCCCCAGCTCGTTTTCCAGCGGGACCTTCGTGCAAGGCGCTCGGCCCAGGGCCCTGCTCTCCCCGCCGGGACCAGAATCCTCAGTGGTCGGCAGGCAGGGCGGGGACGAGGGCCGGACCTTCCCGCCGCCACAGTTCTTCTCAGAGGAGTCACCCCCGCCACCAGTGACCGGCCTGTCTCCCCACCAAACAGCCCACGCGGGCAAGAGGTCTGGTGCCACGCCTGGCTGCCAAAGGACCCACTGAGGCCCTGCGGGGAGTCCGACCACACGGGCCGGACCGTCTGAGGGAGCAGGTGGCCTCATCACGCGCGTCTGTGCAGAGCAGGATGGCCCCGCCCTGCAGACACACACCGAGGACCTGCGCGTCACGTGGAAGACAGCTCCCGAGTGGACAACACACGTCCCTTCCTTTAACGGACCTGGGGCCCCGACAGAGGTCGTGCCTCGGAAACCACCCTTGGGAGGTACCCCTCGCCGAGCACCCCCATGGGCGGGACACGGCCCCTGCGTTCTCCCTGACCCTCGCACACCCACAGGTGCGGCCGAGCAGAAGCGGCACCCAACCATCGGAGCGTGGGCGCGGGGTCCCCCGGCCGACACCAGGCAGAGCGGGTTGGCCAGGAACCCAGGGATGCGTGGCCCCGGGGCCAGCGGTCAGCGCGGAGGGGTCTTCGGAGCACAATGGGCTACGGCGCCCGGCACGCGGGCCCACAGCAGAGGTGCTGAGGGAGGCCCGCCGCCCCGGCAGTGCCTGGATGTCCGTCCCCGGGGCGTGCGCAGCGCAGCCGCCTGCCGGAGCGTGCAGGCACGGCCTACACGGTGCCCCAGTGTATGACCCATCCATGTGCCTTTACATGTTCGCCCACGCCCGGCCCCGCGCACCGGACAAGCTGCCCTCTCTCTGCCTCTGGGTCCGGTCAGGAGGCCGAGGGTGCCCGGAGCCCAGGAGGGGCCCGCACATGCACCCAGAGCTCTGCTGCGCGCACTTGCCCTGGGTCCTCGGGAGGCTCTGGGCTCCTGGGAGGGGGCGGCCCCTGGAACCCCCCACACACACCTTCGCCACCTGGAGCGGTGCTGAGGGGCTGAACCACAAGGCGGCCCCCCCCACGAGGGACCCCCGGTGTCACTGGCAGCCCAGCCTGGCCCTGGGGTGGGCCCGGGTCCGCTGGCAGAACTCACATTCGGCATTTCACACTCACTCAGTCCTTCCTCACAGGGGGGCGGGCGACAAACCTCCACTCGCTCTTCACACTCCAAAGTGGGAGGGACCTCGGGCCCACGTGTCACCTGCCGGCTGGACAGAGGACGGCCTTACGTCCCTGCAGCGGGACACACCTGCTCCGGGGCGTCCTGCGGCTGGTGACGGAGGGCCGCCGGAGCCACGCCGAGGCCCCACCAAGGACCGCCCCCCCCACCCAGGCTGCTCACCCACCAAGGCCATGGCTCTTCGGGGACCAGCCCCTCCCTTCCCCCCATGGGGCGCAGCAGCCGCCAACCGCCATCATATGCAACCTTCCAGACGCTAGTGTTCGCTCCTGCGAGGGCAGACGCCAAAGCGCTAACACGCCTCACGCCCATCTACGGCCTCTCTCAACAGCGAGCTCAGAGGAATCCCGTCAACCAAGCACGCCGGCAAAGGCTTTGCCTAAGACAACTTGCGGATAACGACCATGTGACCTCAGAGGGGACCCTGTCTGATGACTCCGGTGTGTCCGAGACCCTCACAGAAGCAGCGGTGGGGTGTGGGGTGTGAGACCCCAGGTCGGCAGCAGGGACCCGGTCTGACCTGGAGGCCCCTCGTGTACGCGACGTGTGGCCTGGGGCACACGACGGAACCTCTGAACCTGAGTTTGTGCAAATGAGCAGCGGTGGCATCACGGGACGGCCGCCCAGGCGGACCCCCAGCCAGAGAGCTGGACTCTCGGGCAGCCACCTGAAGGAGGCTGGGGCCACTCGTGGCTGCCAACCCCACAGCCTCACTCCCCAGATGGGGCGGCAGAGGTCCGCAAGGGAGGGGCCCGAGATCACGTGGCCAGGGAGGGCTGCACCTGCCCAGGGCGTCTTGCCGGCCGGAACGGGACTCGGACCCCGTGCCCTAGACAGAACACCGCCCGCAGCCCAGGGCCTCCCCCACCACAGCCGCACCGCAGAGCCAGTCTGCGCGGCCCGCAGGGGTGGGCGGCCGCGCTGCCCCGGCGGGGGTCGGACAGAGAGGTGGACTCACCGGTGTAGACGAACCTCCCAGGAGCACCTTTACAGAACTGCTTGGACTTGTAGGACAGGGTGACCTCCACGACGCCAGGAATGTGCCTCGGCGGGGTCTGGACGCGGATGGCGTGGGGCGTTATCAGCTACAAAAACCACACGGTGAGCGGGCTTTCGGCCGCGCCGGCCCCGCGGGGCGGGCCCTCGCCGGTTGGACGTAATTACCAAAATGAGCCAAATTGGGCCATCGTCTGGGAACACCCCCTCCTAGCTGTCACCCCGAGAGGCAGGGCCCAGCGCTCTTTACGGGAAATATCTGCAAACGATCCCGGGTTTCGGTTCGCAGGAAAGGCCACAGGGCATCATTCACATGAAAATTGCCACCATATGTCCCCTTAAACCTGCTCCCGGTAACGCGAGCACTAATTGTTCCAGTGCAGCAGGGACCTCCTGCGGCAGGTCTGAACCCCGGGTGGGGGGTGGGGGTGGGGCGGGGGCGCTCCGTACCCACCCACGGGAGACCGTCCGTTCACGGCGGGGTGGCTCTTGGGGAGGGCACGGTGCGTCCTCCCCCCAGGGATGGCCGTCCAGCCGCCCCGGAGCGGCCCCGGGGGCGGCGTCCGGCGCCGCGGGCTCACCTCGCTCCACACCAGCATCGTCCCGAACACCACCTGGAGGCCGTCGAAGAAGTTGTCGCCGATGATGATCACCGTGGCGCCCCCCGTGGTCCAGCCTTCGCTGGGGCTGATGGCCTTGATGCAGGGAGTGGCTGCGAGCACAAGACAGAGAACGCGGCCTCAGCGCCCCGGCGGCCGTGCGGGCCGCTCTGCTCCCCTCGGGTCGCCAGGCACGGTGGCGGGGGGGGACAGGGGGCCCCCCAGGCGCCACGCAAAGGGCGAGCGTAGATCAGCACGTTGATGTGTTTAAAGCAAACTATTGAATGTTTTATAAAGCAAAGGCCAAACCACGGAATACTAGTGAGCAAGAAAAAAAAAACGACTTGATGTAGCAAATTACGTGTCAGGGCAAATACGACTGTTACAAATGATTGAGCAGTGCGTGTGTGTGCGTGTGCGTGCGGCACGCGGGTCTGTCCGCTCTGCAGTCCCCGGTCCGTCACAGCGCCGCGGAGGGGCTTTCGGGGGGCCGGCGCCCGGCGTGTCGGCCCCCACCCCCGAGCGGCTAATTGGGTTGGGCTTTTCCATCCGCGAACTCTGCCTCTCGGTTCAGAACTTCATTTTCCTCTGTCACTCCACAATTACGACTTTTCACTTTTCATCAGGGGGAGGAAGTCAAAAGGGCTATATTAATACTTTTGTCAAAGGGACACATTTTACATCGGACGCTGTTTGTCCGCGGGAGCCCCTGAGCGGCGGGCCTGACCTCCCTTTGTCTCCGGAGCCCTCAAATTTGCATGAGTTATTACAATGGCGATGCTGCCGGCCTGGCCTGCCGCTGGGGGAGGGGAGGGCGCCGGCTGGGGGCAACGGGGTGCGGTGGGGGCGGAGGGGGGTGGAGGGGCCCAGAGGCCACGGGCCAGGGAGGCAGGCAGGGCCCCCCCCCCACTGCACAGTGCACCCCCACAGCCCCTGAAGGCCGCAGCCCATGGAGGTGGGCTTTGTTCTGCCCTGAGCTCAGCCCCTCGACCAGGTGCTGGCAGGCCCCGTCCGCCGCCTTTGGCGGACTTCTGCAGGCAGGCCCAGGGAGTGGGGGGGTTCCTCAGCCACAGGCTTCTGGCCTTCCCCGCTCAGGGCACAGGTTCTGCCCCCCAGGGTGCAAGGACAGATGCGCAGGCCTGCGGGACGGTGCTGGGGGCCCCTGAGAGGTGCCAGGTCTCCCGCCAGGGGTTGCCCGGGGGCCGTAGGTGGTCCAGGGCCCTGTCCCCCACCCACAGGTAGGAGGCAGCCCCACGCAGGCCCCGGGCCACCCCAGGGGCCGCCATCCTCCCTCCAGGCTTCGGGGCGCTGTGGGTGCCACGCGGAGCAGTGCCTGGGGGAACGGGACCCGTTCTGGGGTTCTCCCACGGCTCCGGACCACCTTTCAGGGCCTTTGTCCAAAACAGTCGTGACGGGTCTTGGCGAACAGGAAGTGGCTTCCCCCTGCTGCTCCAGTTCCCGGCTCACTCCCCGGGCTGTGTGCATGGGGGCGCCCCCCCACCAAGGGCCTGGCCAGACCGGCTCCCATCGGAGCCCCGGGGCCTGCGGCCTCAGACCAACCAGCCTTTCAAGGCCGCGGGCCGGACGCGGCCACACACCTTCCCACGCGGCGTTCTCCGGGAGCCCGCGTGCGTGGCCCCCCGCCGGGTCAGAGGCGGCACCTCGCAGGCGCCGTCTAGTTAATCACCATTAGCCATCGTTGTTGGGCACGCCGCCGACACGGCACCTTCCTTTGTTTGCTCTGATGTCGGCCGGCGGGGGTTATATTTGCTCATTCCGCGAGCGTCTCCCTCTGCAGCAGGGGCGCCGCGCGCGCGCTGGGAACCCGCCCTTAACTAGCGCTGTTGACTTCATGCTAATAAGTTCATACAAATTTTCATTTCTGAGGCTTCCGAATGACATTTGCTTTTCTTAATTGCATGGAGAGCATTTGAAAAGGATCAGCTCTCTAAAGACTGACAAGTCTCCTCCAAGGAGGTGACCTTCATCAGCACAGCCAATTATGGCAAATAATTCACCAAAAAAAAAAAAATTACAGTAAACAAATTTACTTTGGAGGTGAGAAAAGGAAAAAAAAATGCAGGATCCACCGTGTGCACAGGAGACTGCTAGCCGGCAGCTGTGGCCCAGCGGAGGCCGCCGCGTCCCGGAATGTGTGGCGCCGCTCGGAGGAGAGACCCCGGCCTGCCACGGCCTCCCCGCCGCCGAGAGCCCTCTTCCTTCCGCCTGCATTTGCATGCATCTCCATGCGCAGACGGGGGGGGGGGGGGCGTGTGCTCGGTGGGAGCCACAGCAAAAGGCATCGCACAGCCAGCGCTGGGGACCTCGTGGCGTACGTGCACAACACACTCGAGCAGAGGACGGGCTGGCACGCAGCTCAAGGTGGAGGAGGAGCAGAGACGGGGTGGGGATGGGGGGGCCCCGTGTGCCCCGTCCTGCTCCCTGGGCCCACTGTGGGAAGCGGCCCCGTGGGGCCTGGCCGGCCTGCCTCCCCGGGGCGGGGCAGGGGGGGAGACGGGGCCAGGGCTGCCAAGACTGGGGAAGGGGGTGGGGCGCACCTCCCCTGCAGATCTGACATGTGCCACCGTGACCTGTTTTTAACTCCAGGAGCCTCTCGGCCTCCTCGGGAGAAGAGGCGCTGGCTGGGGGCACCCTTGGCCTTGCCCCCCCATGTCTTCCACCTTAGAGCCCGACATGGACGGGCTCGCCCGGGGGGTGGGGGGCGGGGGCTGGGCAAGGATTTCAGAGTGAAAGTGACGCCACTTGACACCAGCCAGGGTGGCTGGCCGGGGCCGCGCGGCTCTGCCTTCCTGTCTTCGGGGGTCCCTCTGTCATCTCCAGGATTCGGTGAGTCCACAGCCTCCCGGCCTGGTCCCCGTTAATCAGCGAGCTCTCCTGAGTAATATCGCAGCATTTGTCACCTTTCTCCGCGTTCACAATATTGAGGCACTCAAACAGGCCTAATCTTGCCTCGTGAAGACTCCTTTGTTCTGCCTGCTAAAACGTCTTGTAATTGTGCTCGAGATGTCCAGATGGCGGGCTGATACTCCAGCTGATAGGATTATACCTTTTACCTCTCCCAGGGCCATCTGTTCCCCTTGACTCGCTCAGGCCCCGCAGCCCGCGTGCGGCCCTCCTTATTGCATAAACCTAACCGCATTACGGCGCTTGGCATGCAAATCGCCCTGCGCTGCAGGCCGGGGGCCGGGCAGGGCTCGCGCAGGGAGGTTCAGACGGGGCTGGAGCCCCTGTTGACGAGGGGACGGGTGATGGGGAAGAGGAGGCAGGGACGCCAGCGTCGGGCCGGGCCGCGCCGGAAGGCGGACGGTTGTTTCCCCTCGCCGGCGTGCAGCCCTGTAAATAATCCGCCTTGCTCTCCGCGCGCGGAGAGGGCGCCGTGGCAGCCGTCCACGGCGGCAGCAGGGGATTCGCTGGCTTGGAAACCATCAGCGAGTGTGTACACACTGCTGGCGAATATGAGATGATGGGATAATGAGGTGTTAGCCAGGAGAGGCTGCACACAGGCACGGGGCTGCCGTTGATGGGGCGCGCTCTCCTTCGAGAACAAGGGGCCGGCTCCAGCCCGCCCCCCCGCCCCCCGCCCCCGAGATGGGTCCGAACCAGGCAGGAGGAGGCTGGGCCCTGTGTGAACGTCCCACCATGGGCCGGCTCTCTGGGAGAAGGCAGCAGGCGCGTGGGGCGCGGTCCTCTTCATCCTGGAGGGGGCCCTGCCCTTCGCGGTAGGGCCCTGGTTGCAACACAAGACGCACGCAGGCAGCTCCCTGTTTGTGCCTGTTTCTCGGAAACCTGTGCGTGCCCCCTCCCAGTCACCTCTTCGCATCTTAAGAGGATGAGTCCCTTTCGGGGGGTCGGGGGGTCGGGCACAGGGCACTTCCATCTCCTTGCCAGAGGGGGACGGGGCCCCGACGTTGATTTCAAAACACCGAGAAACAAACATAGAGGGGAAAGCCTCGTGATGGAGATTGCCTCTACAAACAGCTTTACGACGAGTTGGGTTTTATCTCCGAGGTACCCACTCGTGGCCTTTATTTTCCTAAGCGCGATGATTTTCCGCTCACAGTCAAATGCTGTTCCGTGCTGCTTACAAAAATAAATACGCGTCCGCGGCTCAGATCATCAGAGCTCATTAGAGGAGGCTGAGAGCGGCCCCAGACGCCGACCCAGCACCAGAGGGCTGAGGGCCTCCCGGAGCCCGGCGCGCGGCGGGCTCCGGCTCTCTGGGGAAGCGGGGACCGGGGACGGGGGTTCAACCTTCTTAATTGTGGGCCTCATTAGTGACGGTTGCCAGGCAGAGCACGCACCTAGCTCCAGCGCCCAGGAAGGAGGTAAACAGCACGTCACGGAGGCTAATGACTCTGGGCCCAGGGCGACCTTTAATTATTATATTTTTGTTCTCTTATACCTCCGTCATTAACGGGGAAAAACAAATTAGTTTATTTTTGTGGGCCGCCACAGACGTGCGAACGGCCCCCCAGCCTCGGGGCCGCCTCATGCCCCGCTGGGAGGCTCTGCGTGCCCTCCATCCGCACCCCCACGCCGGGGGCGCGTCTGCAGGGTCCGAGGCCTCCAGGCGGGGGGCGTGTCTCGGAACCGCTTGCTTGGGTGGGCTCTCGGCTCTACCAGACTGCGTCCTGCTGTTCGGTTCACAATTCACTTTTTTTGGAAAAAAAAAAAAAAAAGCTCACGTTCCTTTCTCAACAATTAATGTTGGACGGGGTCATGATTAGGACATGCTGTTTCGTAGAGAAAAGGGACCTTATTTTCTTCAAGGGGACGTGGCCCACGGGCATGTGGCAGGGCGACGGGTGGCTCGTTTCTGTGTCAGACTCGATGCCCCGGGGATCCGCTCCCTGCCCGCCCCCCTACCCCCGCCCACCGGAGTTCTCCTCGTCCAACAGTGAGTCGGGAAGTCGCTTGGGAGCGTTTGGCACCACACACCTGGCACCGTGTTTCCTCACCCCTCTGCCCCGTGAGTGAACTCTCAGTCAACCCCTGCACCCCGCCCCCGCCTGCGTCCATCTGTCCGTCTGTCCAGGGGCAGGATCCAGTCCTGGAGTCCGTCCCGGGGTCCGTCCCGAGCTGATGGGCCCAGCCACAACCCCCCACCAAACATGCACCGTGTCTGGGCGTGACCTGCGGGGGGTGGGGCTCAGGGCAGGCAGGAACGGAATGAAGTCCACAAAATCCACGGAAAGCTCTAAGCAGGAGAAAGCTTAGACACAAACCAGCCAGTTCGGCGAAGGCCCAGCAGCAAGGGACGCGGGGACGCAGAGCCCTCGCTGAGAGCCAGCAGGGGGAGGACAGAGGGGACCCCGTCCCGGAACTCCCTGGGGTCCCCCCAGGCCCTGCTGGGCATGGGCGGGGGGGGGGGGTGGGGTCTGACCAGCGAGGCGGGGGCGGGGGCCAATCACTCAGCATGAACCAACGTAAAGGATGGCGCAAAGGAAAAAGGAGTCACGGCAAATAGAGAGAGACATGTAACGTGTGCCTACCATTCTCCAGATAAGAAGGGGCCGTACCTTCTGACGGGTCGAGGCGGCGCGCCCGCCGCCCGTGTTTGGAGTTGTTGTGCACGAACATGTTGTCGGACACGGCCAGCACGTGGCCGTCCACGTTGACCGTGGTGGACACCACGACCTGCGGAGACGAAGCGGGTTTGGAGCGGGGCCGGCACGGGCCGACCGCGGCCCCCGACAGCGCGTGCGCCCCCGGCCCGGGGTGGGGGAGAGGCGGGCCGCCCGGCACGCCCGTCCCTGTCGGCAGACGGGGCCGGGCGGGAGGTTCGCTTTTGTTTGCTGTTGTTGTGCCTCAAGATTGCTTCCCTTCGCAACCTGCTCCCCTAATTACGGTTTAATCTCCTATTATGCTAACAAGTGAATTCCATTCAGAGAAATATTCTCCTAGCCATTAGCTTCAGAAACACCCCTCTGGCCACTCATTTTAAAGCCGCCGTTGTGATTGATCTGTTCACACGTTGGTGGGGTGGTTTGTCTAATTAAAACTAGTTCGCCGGAGACTGTCCGTCCCCCTCGAAGAGCCGTGAGGCTTCGGCTGCCAGAAGAGGGTCCATGAGCCGGGGGCGACCACTGCCCACGGCCTCCCGCTGGAGGGGCGGGGTCAGCGTCCCGTTACAGGGCATCTGGCGCCGGAAAAGGCCGAGCTGGATGTGGACACTGAGGGGGTTCTCAGAGCAGGGGAAATATCCTCTCTCGAGTCCACTAGTGGCAAGGGCGGCAGAGGAGGACCCTGGTCCGCTCAGGGAACGCTGTCCCGTTGGCATGGGAGACCCCTGTCCCAGGCCCGGGTCAGAGGGGCCGGGGGAGACCGTGCGGAATGGCCTCTTCCTCTTGGCGGAAGTCACAAAGAAACTCACGTGGGAAGTCGGGGCGGGAATGGTGGCCTTCCCAGGGGACCTGTGACCAGCACCCCAGAACGGCACCCATGATGGCCCCAGGGAACGGGACACGGCCACCCGGCCTTGGGAACTCTCTCTCCCCGGGGTGGGCGTGCGAGGCACGTTATTCCCAGAGTAGCCGGGGCAGCAGAGACTGGGGGGCTGGGGGGCTTGGGTCCAAACAGGGGATGACCCTTTGCAGCAGGACCCCTGGGGCTGGAGCCCAGGGTTAGAGGGCAAGGGGCCTGGTTCTTTGCCACGTGCGGGCAGCAGCGGGGGCCAGCACCACCTAGAGACCCTCACCCCTCCCCGGAGAAGTGTGTGGCTTGGGCAGGTGAGCAGGGGCCAGAGGGGTGCCCATCCGCGGCCTCCTGCCCTGCTGGGCCTGCACGCGTCAGCACGCACCCGTGCATGACAGCGAGAAGCCCCGGGACAGGGGGCCGTGGTTAACAACGATGTATCAGCACCTGTCCCCGCCACGCAGCAAGGCACCGCCCGCTGCGACACCTTACTAGCCAGGGAAACCGAGGGAGGGGCGCCCACGGGGCATCTGGGAATCCCCCGGGCTCCCTGTGAGACTTCCTGCAAACCCGAACCCGCTCCAAGCAAACTGCTGGGGAAGCAGACACCACAGTTGAGGGCTGAGGAGAGGCCAAAGCCGCACGCGTGCACGCGTGCACGGGCGAGAAGGAACGTCTCGGGCCCCGCGGGAAGGCTGAAGCGGGCAGGGGGCCCCGCACCCCCAAACCTCCCGCACTGGCTCTCGCCGACCACCCTCTCCCCCGCGGGCACCTCCGGGACGGCTGGAGCCTCCCCGGCATCGGGCCCCTCGCAGCCTTGCAGCATGTGGTGTCGGCATCCCCACGCCCAGGGCCAGGCCCCTCAGCGCCTTCTTCGCTGCCGCAGGGCGGCGCCCTGCACGGCCCGGGCAGGCGGAGGCTCGCACCCACTGCGGTGCCGCTGGCGGCCGCGTGGCCTCTGTGTGGAGCACGCAGGGCTGCCCCCGCCGACTGGGGCGCCCTCCTGCGGTCCATCTGCCAGGCCCCGCCCCGGCGTGCAAGGCAGCCTGTGGACCCAGCCCAGGAGGGTGATGCAGAGACAGGTAACTACAGCACCGAGACACAGCCGGGACCCTTTCCAAGTTCCTGGGCCACAGTACGTGAGAGACCCAAGAAAGGTAAAAATAAAATAAGGGACACCGTCTCGGCTGCCGTCTGCATGTAGGTCAGCCGCCCGGGGAACAGGGAGTGCAGTTCAGCGGGGAGGAAACACACGGGCTGGGCGGAGCGTGCCGGCCGGGGGCGGCCGCAGGGCGCACCTCGGAGAGGGGCCGGGCTGGCGAGACCAGACCGGGTGGAGACACCGCGGAAGCCCCGGCCTGCCGGTGAGTAAACCTCCGAGAGGCGGGAGACGGGCGCCAGAGGCCGCAGCAGAGAAGTGGCCTTCCCGGCCACCGCAGTCCCCGCGGTGACGGACGCTGCGGGGGCCACGGGTGCGCCCACGTGGGGATGCCGTTCCACCCAGATCCATCACAAGGCAACAGGGGGCAGGCCCCGCTGCGGGCCAGCGACACTGTCCCCAGCTCCGGAGCACGCTCTGGGCGAGCCCGGCGCCCTGCTCTGATTGGCTGGTCAGCTGTGAAGTAAGATGACCCCCCCGTGGAATTTCCGAAACCACCTGGAGCAACTGGGTGGCACACTCATCCCGCCCAGCTGTCCTTTCTGTTGCTGCCCAGGTCTTCTCGGGTTGGTCGGGACCCGCAGCGGGGGTGGGACCTGGGACCCAGCCCAGAGCATGTTTCTAGGTAAAAATCAGCAAAAGCATCCATGGGGGGGCGGGGGGCAGGGCACCCTTCACCCTGAAGGAACCTCCTAATCCTTCTCAAACGAAGGCTGGAAGACCAGGAACTCGCCCTTCGTTTACCCCTGACCTCCACCAGCTCTCCGCCTCTCTCCTCGAGGGGGAGGCCTTGGGGCAGACCCGAGGCCCAGGCCGCCCGGCCCAGGCGCAGCCCAGGACTCGGGCGAGGGCTGCGGCAGCGAGAACAGGTCGGGCCGCAGGGGCAGTCGGGCCGCAGGGGCGGGCAGCCGGGCTAGGAGACCTTCCGGAGCGCGCAGAGGCCGGCCTCCGACAGGTGAGGAGGTCCGGCCCCGAGGACACCCTCTCGTCTCGGAAGAATCAATCGGCCAATTGATTCCTGGAAGACTTCCGCGAGAGCGCCGAGTTCTCGTGGATCGAGCGTGCACAGCGGTGGAACCGAGGGACGGGCCACGGGAGGTGCTGGCGTTCAGAGGACTCTCTGAAGAGCGTCTGGAGGGGTCCCTCTGGACACACCGGGGAGACGTACCCAGCCTGGCCCCCAGCCCCGGTGGCCCCGCGTGCTGGGTATGGAGTGCCCGCCCCTGCACACGCCCAGTCTTAGGGGCCGGAACCCGGGCCAGGGTCCCAGAGGTGAGGTCGGCCCCTCAGGGGCCCAGAGTGAGCGGGCGGCCGCAGGGAGGCAGCCACCCTGAGGGGTCAGGCCCCGGTGAGAGCACCCGGCGGGAGGGTCTCTCCCAGGAGCCGACCCTGGCTCACTCCCCGGCCCTCGAGAGCTCGCGACCGTTTCCGGAACGACGGCGGCAGCAGACCGCTGGAACCCCAACCCGGGAGGACCGCGGCCGGGCGTCTTGGAGGAGCGTGTACCTGGAATCTCCGCATGTCTCGAGGGTTGCCCGCATTCTTCAAACAGTTCTGATTGCACTTGAGGAAAAACTTTAGAAAGAATCTACAGAAATACAAAAGAAAAGGTGGACAGTTGTTAGGGTCATCAGACAAAAAATACAAGGTCTTCGACAGGCAGTCTCGCGTGGGGAGCGGCGGGGGCTCCCCCCGCACTGACCCGGCGGGGGGCCCGGCCGGTGGGCACGGAGCCTCGTGGCCGGCCCAGACTCTTCCGCATGAAAGCGGTGACTTCCACGGGCCTGGGCGTCACCGGTTCCCACGTCTTATTCGAACAACCGTGACTTGGACCGGCCGTGTCTCGCCCAGAGCTCTGCCCAACCGCCCATGACCCATCGAGGAAACCGGCACCCCCGGGGGACCGCCAGCCTCCACCCGTGAAGACACAGGAGGCCCAGTCTGACTGGAGTTTCAGAGCCGCCGCCCTTCCGTTAGGGCAGGCACGCCGCGGGACACGCTACCCTGCAAACCTAGCCGTCGTGTATCTGACATTCAACTTGACCTGCACCTGCGGAGTCCTCTCCCGTGGCCCCGCCCCCGGGGCCCACCCCCTGAGGGGCCGCACTCCCAAAGAGGCATCTGGGAAGTCACAACGGCCTGAGTCTGAAGAGAGGACTTGGGGTGCTGTGCCAGGGCCTGCCATGCCCTCGGGAAAGGCCCAGCTGCATTGGCAAGGGGGTCACCCAGGCGCCCCCGGAGGTGACCGGGACACCCGTGCTTGGGCAGAGAGCAGCCACGCCGTCCCGCTGGGAGGCATGAAGAGCCGGGGTCCCGGCAGTGTGCGGAGACGCGCTGACAAAATCACCGTCAGGTTGCCCTCCCCGTCCCCGCCTGCTCGGTGACAAAGGGGGATGCTCTGGCCGGCAGTACGGACCCTGGGAGCCCGGCCGGGCCACCGACCACGGGGACGGCGGGACGCACCCCCGTGCCGCACTGAGCAGGCCACGTGCCCCAGGCAGGCGGTCCTCGGGTGTCTGGGCGTCCCGTCCAGCGAGGCTGCCCAGGGAGCGTGTCCGGTTTCTTCCCAAACACCCCCTGTCCCGCAGGAGGACGGCCCGTTTTTTTTTCTAGAATTCACGAGATCTCCTTGAACTCAACCTGATGTTCCAGGGTCCCTGCCGACAATCACACCCAAAACTAAGACTCCTCAGCAGACCGAGGTCCGTCTTCGGCCCGTG
Source organism: Phyllostomus hastatus (assembly GCF_019186645.2). Lineage (NCBI taxonomy): Eukaryota > Metazoa > Chordata > Mammalia > Chiroptera > Phyllostomidae > Phyllostomus > Phyllostomus hastatus. The sequence goes on from NW_025334004.1 coordinate 33,676,245, forward strand.
CCCGGCGTGCCCTGGACGGCTTCCCGTCGGGGCACAGGACACGCCCACGGGTGGCGGGAGCATCCTGGCCACCAAGCTCCGTGTCCTCACGTGCGGCGCGGCCTCGCTACCCGAGGCCGGAATCCACATCTCGTGCTGACTCGCCTCACCTACACTCCAGCGCGCGGAGCCTCTGCAGGCCATCTGCCACCCGCCCAGCCCGTCACTTGAAATTCCACCCACCAATTTTTCCTAACAACCGCCGCAATTAAACCGCACGCGCTGCGGCGAGGTAAATTAGGCGCACCTGCGGCCGCTCTGCACTTGAACTGCGTCGGAAAGGGCCTAACAAGGTGAGGGCGTCACAAAGTTACCGTCCTCTCAGGCAATTAGGTTCCCACTTCGGGGACGGCTGCTCGGTGCAATTACGCCGCACACGGCCAGCCGGCTCGGCTCCCGGGCAGGCGCCTGCCGGGACTCGCGGCACACACCGCGCGGAGCCGGCTCCGGGGGCTCCTGCCGCCGACAGGGCAGAGACGCCCGCTCCGGAGGAGCCTCCTGCAAATTCCTCAAGGCCTTTCTAGCCCAGTGCCCCCCAATGCACGGGGCAGGCTCGGGGGTCACCTGGCAGCCTCCGCTGCCCTCGGGTGCAGAAATTAGCCGCACACGGCAGGGTGCCAGGTCCTCGGGGGAGGGGGGGACTCTGGGGCAGGTGGCCTTGCACACCCACTCCGTTTGCAGGGGCCCCGATGCCGACGTCGCACACACGCAGTGAGACCCGAGGGAGAGGCCTGCCACAGGCCGCCCCGGGGAGCAGGACCCCTTCGGGCTCTTGGGTCCCAAGGACACAAACCGGGTGAGGGACAGAGGGGGGCAGCTTCCGCCCCGAGGGGAGCCCTGCGTCCACTCTGCACCCTGCATGGGTCGTTAGGAAGTGAAGGACTCGATCGAGCCCGCCCCCCCCCCCCCCCGCCGCGAGTGGGGTCCGGCCCGTGACCGCCGGCGCTGTGTGCGGACGCGCCGGGTACACAACGAACCGGACGGGCTCGGTGGGACCCGCCGTGCCGGCACTGGGGGAGGGGGAGGGGCCCGAAGGCCGGACGTGGGAGGTCCATTCTCATCCGGTCCTCGATTGCCCTTTAATGGGCTTTTCCTCCGAGAAGTGTCTGACAGCCCCTTTACATACCCCTCTTCCGCAGGCTGGCACACAAAGGACCTCGTCCTCTTGTTAGGGGAGGAAAAATCTCTCCTATGTCAGAAAATCTTTGGCTGGAACACCAATAAACTCTTTATTACTGCTAACTGCGGACGTGCGGCTCGATGGCAGGGGCGATAAAAACTCTAACCTGTCATTAGCGCATTATGCTTAATTGTGTACATTGCCCTTCCCATCGCAGCTGCCGGCCCATCATCAAAATGACCACTTTGTACACTAATTCCCTGACCCCGTCTTTATTTCCCTAAAGAGTCGTCATCTTTCACAGTAGGTACCAGCGTAAATCAAGCCTGAAATATGGGCTTTATTTACTTGTTTCTCCCAGGCAGGAGGGAGGCAGTGGCCCGGGGTACCCAGCGCACCCGTCCCAACGCCCCGGCCCCGTCCCGCCCGCGGCGAGGTGCAGAGCCCTGCGGAGCTCCCAGGCGCGGTCAGCGGGGGGAGGTGGGACCTCGTTGCTCCCGAAATCAGACTTTCTCCTCCTCGGAGCGTTCGGGGGCCAGTGGAGGACGCCCGTTGGGAGAGCTCGCTGGCTCTGCGAAGAGCAGGTGTCTGGGGAGGGTGCCTCTCACGCAGGAGCACCCTGTGAACTTGGACGTGGGGCCCCTGCCCACTGGGTCCCGCGGCGGAGGCCTTGAGTTGGAGCTGGGAGTCCCTAGGCCACCCCCCGCCCCCGGCTTCTCTGCACGGACGGTGACTCCACGGCTCCAGGCAGAGCTGCGGCCACGGCCGTGCCCACGGTGGGGAAGTCGAAAGCGGGGTCCTGGGAGCGCCCGCGCCAGCGCGTGGCCGACCAAGGGCCTGAGACGGGTCACGGGGGGCAGCACCGGAAGTGGGGTGCCCTCCGCGTCCCCGCAGCACGGGGCGAGCCCCCACCGCGGGAACCGACCTGGAAGCCGGCTCCCTATCTGTGTGTTTAAGCTATGAATTAGTTCATTTATATTTACTTTTATGAAGCTGATTAACCAGAGCTCCTCTGGCTGATGAAAATCATTTTAATTGTAGTGCGAGGCTCCTGTGTAATATCCATTACATTATGAACTGTTTAAATTCTACATGGGTATTGTGCAAATTGGCCCTCGGTGAGGGCGCCGGCAATTAGGCCCGAGCGGCGCTCCCGCGAGCGGCTCCAGAACTTTGCGGCATTGTTCAGGACGGTCGGAAACAAAGAAGGCTGTTTAATTGTAATTTAATGGAATATCAAGGAGTCCGCGGCATTAGACGCTGGCAACAGAGAGCAGGAGAGAAAAATTAACTGCAATTAGGTTTGATTAAAGCTATCTTTCTCAATAATCAGCTGTCCTGACAGGCCGCGGGGCTCTCGTGGGTTCCGGGATGGCGAAAGGTGTTGAGCAATATTAGGACCAATAAAGGGGATATTAGCATAGCTAATTAGAGCCCTGCAAAACCTGTAAAGGGGGCCTCTGTGTATTGTAATGTGTGAAATAATTGGCCGAGGCCGTTATCAATTACGCAAGGAATGAATTCGGTTTGTCAGAGGAGAGTGAGGGGCGCGGTCCGGCTGGCGGCGCGCTGGCCCTCCCGGCGCGCCCACTCACAGCCAAAGCCACGGCCTACCAGGGGCCACATCGGTGGCAGCACTGTGGCCGGGTCACCGGGGCCCCTCGTCCTGCCCGCCGGCCCCCAGACGGCAGTTTCCCGCCCAGCTGCAGCCAGTCGCCGCGTCCCCACGATTCCGTCCCGTCGGGTCCGAGGAGCACCGGGTCGTCTCCTGGGGAAAGGGGTGGGCGTGGGGTGGTGCTCCCCAGTGACCGGGAGCGAAGGGGGAGGCCGGGAGCAGGTTCCCCTGCCTTGTGCACGTGGAAATGTACGTGGAGGTCACCTGCGTGAAATCGCCTGCTGTCCGCGCCTCAGGAACCTCACGCGTGGAAATTTGTTTTTTTTAATGTTTAGTTGTTACTTGTGAGCCTCTCCCAGGCGCAGCCTTGCCAGTGCTGGCCAGCCTGCGTGACGGCGACCCGGGTGGCCCCCGGCGGGGGGGTGCGCGGGGGCGGGGACTCCCAGGTGTGCGTGCACCCTGGCACAGGTTGAGTGCCCCGCGGAGGAGGGAGCCCTGGCCTCCACCCGAGGCCTCCCGCCCCGGACGCCCCGGACCTGGCGGCTGACCTCCTCTTCCGGGCCTCCATCACGGGGAACACGGCGTCTGAGTCGAGGATGAGAAACGCCGCTCTCTTTCCTGGGGGAGGGCGCCCGCGCCGGCTTCAGCCAGAGCTCTTAACGAGCAGCGACCGAACGCGGCCACGGGCCCCCGCGCCATTCATCAAAACCCCCCGGCGTTCGCGGGCGAATCCCGGCGCTGACAGCTCCCCGGGTCCCCGCGAACGGCGGAGACCCCACGGCGGGGCGGGGCCCCGCGGTGTCAGCCCCCGAGTCCGGAACGCGAGGCCAGGGGGCTGGTTTCACGCGTGACAACCTTGGCAAGAAAACACGAGCGTGGAAAACCAACCGGCAAAGGCAACTGTGGAAGTCACCACCCCTGGGTGGGGGCCGGGGGCCGGGGGGGCCGGGCGAGGCTGCTGAAGGGACGGACTCCAGGGCTTCCTTTCAGGGGGGCGACAGAAGCCTCCGGAAGCGGGTGGGCGAGGGGGCTGCGCAGCCCTGCGAACAGAGTCACGGCCCCTGAACGGTTCGCTTTGAAATGGTTGATTCCCAGCATCCACGTCACTGCTGCTTGGATCCCATCACCGCAGGAACACACCCCACCCCCACCCCCACGGGAGGGAAGCTTGGGGAGACAGGCCCGGGGCCCTCCAGGCCCTGCCCCCCCTGGCGGCGTGCGCTCCTGGAAGGAAACGGTTAAAGAGTCAAATGAAAAGACAGAGCCTGTGAGAGACTTTCCCCTGACTGATGAGAGAGCGGCCTCGGAGTGCTTCCTCGCGCCCCGCTAATTACTGGGAAGTCCCTGAAAGCAGTGGCCGCAGCTGCGTGCAGGCGAGCGCCCGGCCATCAGCGGCGGCCGTATCGATCCCGCGGCAGTCCTGGCCGATCGGGTCCGGGGGCCCGAGATGGGGCATCCTTCAGAGAGCCTGTAATGAGCAGCCCTCCGCGGCCCCGCTCTGCCGCCGGCACCAGCTCTGCGCCCGGAGACAGGGCGCAGGTCAGCGCGGATCGGGTTTCCAAAATGCGAGGGTCCCGGTGTCGGAGGGGGGCCCCCCTCTCCCTCCCGCCGCTGCCCCGAGCTATGCCGGGGCTCGCCTCCTTTAAAGCCAGACGGGAGGGGGACTCGGCTCCATTAGTCTGATTTATTCTTCAAATATGCCGTGACAAATTGCTTTAACACCAGACTTATTAAATTCTTGTACATTTCAAGTTATGGGTCTCATATACTCGGGCCTCCGTGACGTCATCACGCAGGGGGCCGAGGGTGACCGTCCCGGGTTTTACGGCCGCGGCCGGGTGTCCTTTGGGAGGGGCCCCTCCCCGGAAGAGAGGGCCAGGCTGCCCAGCGCCCCAGGGCGGCGGCGGGTCCCTGGGCTCCGGGGGGGCCCCCGTCCCGGGCTCGCGCACTACCAGGCCTGGAGATGTAGACGTAGGAGGATTTGAAAACATCCACGGCTTGATTCGCCGTTCGGCGCCCGCTGGCCTTTGTCTGGAGGTCCTCCCCGCGGCAGCAGAGCCCGTCTCCGGTGGACGGGAGCTATTTCCCTTCCCTCCGCCGGAGTAACCGCACCGCATTAACAATATTTGTACTACAATCGCCCAGGGACCCACTTCCCAGATTCTATCACTTCTTTATCTCCTGACAAATACCTCGCTATCGAACATTATTAGGTTTAGAAAATTAACCCTTCGCGGTCTGGAGCCTCGCCCGGCCCCCGCCGTCCGTCCGAAGAGCCTTATCGCGGAGTTTGCGCTATAATGGTTTTTCTTTTCATCACAATTTCAGCGGCGGCTGTCAAGAGGCTCCTATAGATACCACGATCTTGCTCTTTCGCCATGATTCTCATTAAAATGATGCCAGAGAGATCTGATGGGATTTAATAGCTTTGCCGGCCAGCTCCTCCGCCTCCCCCAGCGCGGAGCCTGCCCGGGCCTCCGGCTGGGGACGCTGGCGTGACTTGCACTCAACTTTTCCGGGGGGCCGAGTGCGTTCCGACCGGGGAAACCCAGGCTGGCCCCGGGAACGCGGCGGCAGCCCCGAGCCCCGCGCACGGCCCGCTGCCCGCCCCGGCTGGCTGTCAGGGTTCTAGTTAGTGTTTTCCGCAACTGCTCTGATATTTCAGGATAGTTTTGATAAGGTTATCTGTTTAAAAGGAGTCAACCGCACAACACACAGCCGCGGCGTGACGTGCGCCGTGTTTACACCGGGGCTTCCGTTTCAAGTGCCTGTCTCGGTCCCCCCCCCCCCACCCCGCTACCTGGCTCCCGGGTTCTAATGGGCGCCGCCGCCCTGACATCACCCCCCCCCCCCCCGGCGGCCCGTTCGCGCTGTCAATCAGGCCGCGTCCCGTCCTCCACCGAGCGCTCATTAAAACGGCTCCCTCGCTCCCTCCGGACTGCGCTCTATTTGCCGGCTCTGATCACGGCGCTCCGTGCTTAAGAAAAATGCCAGCACCACTTGGTTCGCGTCAGAGGCCGCCGCGACGTGCTGCCGGCTCCTGAGGAGACTTTCGGGGACGTCGCGGGCAGAGCCGGCACGCCTGCGCGCCTCCGAACTCCAGGTCCCACCCCCCTCCCCCACCCCACGTGCGCCTGTGTTCAGGGCCCTGGCGACCGCAGGAGCGGCCCCCCACGCCCGGAGGCCGCCCCGGTTTCTGTGGGCAACCGGGATCCTTCTCAACACAAACGGGGCCTTTTTTGCGGTTCATCTTCACCCCCCCAGTCTTCCAGGGGCGAAGAGCTCCTCTGGCTCAGACGCCCGCCTTCCCATCCACACCAGCCTGCTTCATTAAGAACTATCTTCTTTGCGGGTTGAATTATTAATAAAAAAATCCCATTTTAAATCAAGCGCGGAGAACACCAGTGTGGAACCTGCCCACGCCGGCCTCTCCAGCCTTTTAGGTCCTGATTAAAAACTTATTAAAACATTATAAATGATTAATGGGAGCCCAGCTCTGAGTGGCAATTATTAGTTTTAATGCAGGTAATGCAGCTTAATGAGGGGGCACATGTGTGCGGAGCTTTAACTTCATTACTCCTGCGTGTCAACAACTACGAGAGAAATGGGCGTCCGGGTCATCCATTACTCGGCGCGGCAGCCGGCCTGGTCCCTCGCCTCCCCGTGTCCGGGAGCCGCCGGGGGCCGTAAATCCAGCCCCTTGCTGGGGCTCCGGGAAGGCCCCGGTGTTGAGGTCCGCAGACCCACGGATGCACCGTGGGCGGCTCCGTGTGGGAACGGTCCCCCAAGACACTCTCCTGGGGCCTCCGGCACGCGGAGACCCTCCCCTGGCATCGTGGCCGGTTCTCATTGTCCCCGCGCAGAATCGCACGCTGCTGACATCCGTCCATAGCCACCTGGGCACTTGCCTTCCTGGCTGGGCGAGGTCTGCAGAGGAGCGGGGCCCCGTCCCCCCAGCATCGGATCCGTGTTAATGCAGCTTTCCTAAAGACGCCCGGGTCCCCCCCTAAAGGTCCATCTCCCGGAGCGTGGGGGGAGGGGACAGGGAGAGGGCACAGGGTCCCCCTGGAGAGGCAGGCGTCGGAACGCTGGCGCGGCAGCACCCGGCTGCAGGACAGGTGGGCGCCAGGGGAGGCCAGAGACAGCAAGAGGCTGCATGGGAGGGTGCTGAGCTCGGGGGCCCCAGCACCTCCCCCACCCACGGAGGAGCCCAGACGCGTCTCGGCCCCACCTGGGACCTCCGCCCCGGGGCCTGCGCACAGCCCACAGCAGGGGGGTGCGCATCCCCGCCCAACGCCCAACTTGGCCGAGTCACCTTTCTCTTCTGTGTTTGCGACGCGCAGCTGGAGTCGGGCTGATCTCCACGATCTGTTTGAAGAGTATTCAGGACTATTTGCATCATTTTATCGCTAATGTATAATATATGGCTCTAAAGTGAGCCCAAGCACTGTCTTGTTACCGAGCATAAAAAAGTGAGGGCAATAAAGATACATTAGTCCTCTGAAGCACAGCGGCTATAATGCAAGTAAGAAAGGTTGCTGCTCGGAGTTAAGAGGCAACCTCTCTGCCTGACTAAGACAATGGAAGAGTAAAGAAAATGTCAAATCAAGAAAAGCTGGATTTAGAGATGAGGCAGCCGGGATGACGCTGGTGCCATATTTTGTGAAACTATAATGCTGTTGGCAGCAAAGGCCCGTGTTTCTGATTCATCTAGGGCCGCACGGCAGAGCTTTGTCAGTCTGTGCAAGGTATAAATAATTCAGGGTGAGAGATGGCAATTACAGGGCCCTGCACAACCAAAATGAATATTTTATGAGGACTAAAACTGCTCTGGAATGAATCATACACATGGAGTCGCACACACATGGCGCGTGGGCTCACACATGCCAGCCCCCAGGAAGCGTGGGGCCCGGCCCCGGCCCGGGCTCCGGGAGGGGACAGGGGCCGGCCGGGGGCAGCCGCACACGCCGCACCGCGGGCCCGGCGGCCGGCTGCCTGCTCCCGCGCGCCCGACGGAGGCCCCGTCCCCCGGAAGGCCCTCGGGCAGCACGGAGGCCGCGCACGAACTCGAGGGGACCCACCCACAAGTTTGCTTTCCGGTGAATCCTGGCGAACCGGCATCGGCCTTTGCGTGTGGTTCTGACTGCTCGCCCCACTGAGCCGTGGGAGCCGCAGCCCTGCTGGGGGCAGCCGGCGCTCTGAATTCTGGGTGAGCGGGAAGAACAGTTCTCTGGGCTCCGAGCAATTTGGGGGCTGAGGGAGGAGGGGCCGGGGGAGCCTCGGCGCAGGTCCCACCCAGGCCCCCAGTGTGACGCCCCGCTCTTCTCCCAGACTAAAGCCTGCTCCGGGCTCTGCCTCCGTCTCCGGACCCGAATCTCACTTACTCGGCCCGGGTCAGCCGATGGGGGGCCGGGGCCGGGGCTCCTCACTCATGTGCCCGCGCCCAAACTCCCACGAAAGCGTGGCTGCCCTCACTTCGAGCAGCAAACACCACCAAAGGGGGCAGGGGTTCTGCCGAAGAGATGTTTAAAGGCTGAAAAGATGGTCTCATCTACATTTCCTCCAAAAATGCTCCTGGGGAACCGCGAGAACAGACAGCAACATTGTTCGCGGGGCCGAGGAGGCCAGGCCGGCTGCTGAATGGCCATTGTGTTTGTCCAGCTACTGATACCTGGGCTTTTGTGCGGGGAAGAAGGCCGGGGGCCGTGACATCAGCGCAGCACAAGCGTCCCTCTGTGCTGAGAGCAGATCGGGGCCCGGCCGCGGTGGGAACCGGCACCCGATCCCTCGCGGAGGTTCCCTTCAAATCCAGCGCCGGCGCATTGTTTATGAAAACAAGGCTATTAGGTATATTAATAATTTGATAAATAGGGATTTGCCCTTAATTATTCATGAAGAACATTTGGCAACAGTAAAATTATATTCGCAGAACAGGTTTATAAACCAGCTAATTATAAATTAAGTATGCAAGAGAAAATTGCTAACCTTGAAATTAAAATATTTTATGATTCTGCAATTACCAAAAAAAAAAAAAAAAAAAGGTAGAGAATTATCCAAACCCCAGGGTGAGCGGAGTCCCCAGGATCTGCAGATGGCCCCACGCGGCCGGGAGAGAAACAACAGACAAAGTGGACAGGAAGCTGCCCCCCGCTCCCTACAGCCCTGGGAGGGCGGGTGGGGGCAGGGCGTCCGGGCAGCTGGAACTTTCCGAGAGGCTCACCTGGCCGAGCCAGCTCCCACCCCTCCCGGCCAGGTGGGTCAGCCTCCTCAGAAAGCGGAGTGTCACCTCTGCCCGGCCTCGGGGCAGCCCACGTGTTCCCATCACCGTGCTCGGGGCCCACGAGGAAGCCCAAGGGGCCCTCTGCACCCCCTGGCGCAGCCGTCCTGCTGGGGCCGGTGCACCCTGAGCTTGGGGTCTAGAGGGACCAGGTGGGTGCGGGTGGCAGAGAGGCACGCAGTGCCGCTGGTCCCCACTAGAGGGCTCCCCGCGTGTCTGGGAGGGGGAGCCCACAGCCACCCCGTGCCACCAGCTCCTTCTGCAAACTGGGACAGACCCCTCCTTCCAGCCGGGTGTCCTGCCCGCCCCTCTGGCTGCTCTGCCCGCAGACCTGCTGGCCGGGGGCTCTGCCCACACCCACCCGGGACCGCCTGGGCCCCGGCAGCCGCCCAGCCGGCAGCACCCACGTGCGTCACAGGCGTTTCCCGGCGGGCCTGGGGCAGAGGGACGGAGGCCTCCGACCACTTCTCAGTGGCCACGCACGCCCGCCCCCACCTCGGGCAGGTGTTAGCAGAGCTAAGGACAGCCGCCCGGAGGAAGGACGGCACGACACCCAGCTCCGTCTTATCTAAAAAGTCGGCTGCGCTCCCTGACACCTCCCCCGCGGCTGCATCCCACGCTCACAAGGTGCCCGCTGCCGCCGGCCCCGCGAGCGCAGGAGGAGGGTCCGCGCGGCCCAACCTCGCTGCGACCCGGGGCCCACACGCACTCTCCGCACCCACAACCACAGGGAGCTCGCGCCGCAGGCGCTGCATGCTCTGCAACTTCCCCGGGTTTGGTCACGAAGCGCCGTGACGTCCCCCAGAGCGCAGAGGCTCCTGAACGGCTCCCGCAACAGAGCCCACCGCCGCGGGGGCCCCTTCCTGCCCAGCCACCGCGCCCTCACACGCCGTGGGGTTCAGGCAGCCCTTTCGCGGTGTACAAAGCCCCTCGTCAAAATGCTAGTGGCGCCACCGTGTAGGGCACCCCCGGCCACCTAAATGAACACACAACAGAGCCTTTATCGGGGCGCGCATGGTGGCCCGCAGGGTTGGGACACCGGGTCCCGCTCACAGGGACAGCCAGAGGGACTGTCACCCCCAGACCCCCACGGCCTGGAGGGAATCCCAAATTCGAGAGGGCCAATCAGACCAGTTCCCACGGACAGTGCCCTGACGCCGAGGGGTGTGGTGCGCCCGCCAGGCAGCCCACCGGCCCAGTTTTTGGTCGGGCTCTGAGCCGCCTTCCACCAATTAGCTTAACTCCGTCAGCTGGTGGCTGGAGAACATTTTTATCATTTGGAATAGACTATTTACCACTTGATAGGATACATTTCTTTCTTCCCCTCTGGGACGTGCCACATGGGCTACGCAACTTCCCCTAACAATATTTAAATTGCTTACAAAGCCTCTCTAAATATTTGCTCTGTATTT
>NW_025334004.1:33691707-33726707 GCF_019186645.2 Phyllostomus hastatus
AAAGATTATTAGGAAGAAGTCAAAATGCGGGGTGGGGGAGGGCACTGACGGCCGTCGGCGGCTCCTGGCGGATGGAAGAGCCTGCCTCCCGTCCGGCGCTGCCAAAAAAACCCCGGCCGGCTGCCGGATGTCAGGTGGCCCCGGTGGCCGTAGCAGCCACCGTGCAAAAACAAGTCTGAGCTCAGCTGGTGCTGAGAAGACTCACTTATTCTACTTGAGTGCACATTAAAGGAGCGGCCGGGTGAAGCCCAGCAACAAGACGGGACCTGACAGCTCCGCGCCCGGCCGCCGCCCGCCGCCACGCCGGGCCCCTCCGAGCAGCTGGCCGCCCCGGCCCGGCCGCCGGGGAGCGGGCTCGGCCCTCGGGGGCCCCGCCGTCGGGTGCCCGGCCCCGGGGCGGCGCGCGGGGGCCGGGGCTGGCTGGAGCCGAGGCGCAGCCAGGCTGGGGAGCCCGCCCGAGGCGGTTGGCTGCTCAGCCTATTAGCTCCGCTGACCTTGCCCCTCCTTTGTCTTTGCGTCTTCCTCCCGCGGCTCTTCCTCCGGAGCGTCCTTTTGTTGTCTTCCAGAGGGGGGGACGCCGTCCTCTCTCCCCTGAGCGCCCCGCCCCCACCCCGCAGCCCCAACCCCCGGGCTGGGCTCGGTGGCACGCCCAGCCGGCCCCCGCCAGCCCCGCGTGAACTTGGCAGGGGGAGAGGCGACCCTTGAACACGGAGTGGAGGCGGGGGCAGACAGGAAGGCAGCCCCCGGCCCTGTAGCATCGCCTGTCCTTCACGGGGTGGGGGGGGACGGGGAGCCTGGCAGCCAAGTCCTGACATGGCCACATATGGCCTCCGCCATCAATCTGACTAATCAAGCACCGAGGAGAGACAGAGCCGACCTCACTGCCAGCGTCGCCCGTGTCAGGCCATGTGACCTGAGGTTGACAGGGGTCTGAGAAGGGAGCGGGCCATGCGGGGGGGCGGGGGGGGACAAGACAAAGCCGGGCCCTCCTGGAGCTGCCGTGGGGCCCACGCACGTTCACGACCCACGCCTGCAGCGCACACGCTCCCCACCACGTCGCCTGGTGCCACTTCGGCTCCGAGTGGCTGCTCGGAGCCCGTGGGGGTTGATCGTGAGCCGAGGGATGCGGCGTGGGGCGGTGGGGGGCGGTCTCAGGGTCCCACCGGTGACCCCAGGACCTTTACGGGAGGAGCAGAGCCCCTGGGTGCCGCCCTCCAGGGAGGCTGTGCCGTGAAGCCCCACGAGGCAAGGGGGGCCAGGCAGACCCAGGGGCAACGCCCACCTGGGACCCGACACGGAAGGACCCACGCCCAGCGAGCGGCAGAGCCCAAGGCCGGCCGCGGCGGCCCCGGCGCACCCCCTGCCCGGCCCCACTTCCCCAGAAGCCTGACAGACAGCTGACATTCTCCTGTTTATTATCGAGAAGTACAAGTTTTGATGTTATCAGAGTGGAAAAACAGCCCAAATGTCAGCGTCTGAATATTTTCCCCAGTTTCTCTAAATGACATCTCACTTTCCCGCGGCGGCGGCGGCAGTGCCGGGGCCACTCGCCGCGGCGCTCGTGCGCCCGGGCGGCTGAGGGCAGGCAGATATCATTGAACTTGGTTGGGGTTTTGTTCAGCGTCCTCCAAACGCCGCCGTCCCTGCCCTTTTCCCGGCGAGGAATCTCAAATAATTCTGTTATAAATGGCTAAGTCCGGGGCGGCTCGACAGGAGAGAGCCCGAGCTGACCCTCCGCTGTATTAAATTTTCATATGAAAAGAGGGCTTTTCCGCGCGCCGCCAAAGGGCAGAGCGCCGCGCTCCTGGTGGGCCGGTGGAGGCGAGCATTTTCTAGCTCTGCATGCATAAAATGAGCTACGGTAGGTGTCAGTAATTAAACGGTCATGTTTCAAAGTCTTGACAACAGCGCCGGAGCGAGCGAACAAGACGATAATTTCATTAGTCTGAAGAGCGAAGTCATAATTGGGTGCCTCTCACGGAGTCAAAGTCGAGGACAAAAGGGCCCCAGCCTGCCCGGCCGGGCCCGCCGCGCAGGCCTGAAACCCAAGCCGGGGTCCCCGGGTTTACGGGGTTCACCCGTGGGCGGGAGGCGGCCGGCAGCGTCTGGCCCGACACAATCGGGCTTTCTTCGGGGAGGCTGAGAAAGGAGAGGAGACAGCACCGGCCTGGAAAAGTGGGCAACAATGGGGAGTGGTGGGCTATTGTTGCGGGAAACCTGACTTCCCTGCCCGGCTCCCGGCGGACAGGCGGGCCTGGGGGCCGCCCCCACCCCCCACGCCCCACCCCCAGGACGGCACAGGACCGGGAGCACTGCTGGCCTCCGCCCCGCCCCCCACCCGAGTGCCTCGGCGCCGGCGAACTGACTCAGGTAAAGGAGCGTTTACTCCCAACTAAACTGTTGGGACGGGCACTCCACCGAGTCATTAATGTGCAGTTTGATGTTTCTGTCAGTTTATTCATCTCTGTCTTTCCTCGCCGAGGTATTTGCATATTTAATTGATCAATATGCTCCCTGTTCCTCTCACACATCTGCCAAGTCGGTCCCAGCCTCTTCCACTCCTCATTTCTCAAAGTGACAGCGGCCGCCGCCTCCTCCTCCGGGCAGCCCCGCCCCGGCAGCCGGCCCGCCCGCCCGCCCGCCCGGCCGCCGTGGGGTCGCGTCTGTGCCCCCCCACCGCCCCCACCCCCCGTCCCGGCCAGCCCCGAGGACCGGGCGCCCCCTGGCCGGCGCGTGGCCCGCGAGAGCCCCTCGCACAGATGTTCCACATGGCCACGCGTCACGCGGCCGGCAGCAACATGTGCTCATTGTCTGCCATTCAGCATCTGTCACCGCCGCGCGCCGCGCCGCCCCGCATCCGCGCGCCTTATCAGCGGTGTGTCAGAAACCCGCGCCGCCTGCCCTCCCTTGTTTAATCTTTTATTAAGAGCTACATTGTGAGCTTCTGATAGCAAATGTCCTCCACTTCATCATTCATAAATCGGAGGCGGCACCCGCGAGGCGGGCGCGCGACGCCAGCAGCCACCAATGGAAACGTCTCAAATTTTCTCAACAACCCGCTGGCGGGTCTCGATGCCCACCGAGGGCCACAAGGCCCCAGTGTGTGTGTGTGCTGGGTGGGGTGGGACACAGGGGGCTGTCCCCCCCCGCCCCTCAGGGTCGGTGGCGGCCCCCGAGGGTGGGGCGCCGCCGTCCCCCTCACCAGCCCGGGGCTTTCCAACAGGCGAAAAGCTGCACCCCCCTCTCGGTTAGAGCATAAATAAATGGGGCCTTCCGGAGGCACCGTGCAGGGGCCGTGGGGGCTCCAGAGGGTCCCCCGGGAGGGAAGGGCGTGTTCCCCGGCCAGCCGGAGCCCCGCGGGAGGCGAGACAGAGGCGGGAGCTGGCAGCCCACCTTCCACGGGCAAGCGCAGCTCGGTCTGCGGGGAGTCCCGCCAGGAGCCCGCCTTCGGCCCCCGCGCCGGCCCGTGACGGCCCGTGACGTCGCGTCACTCCTCTTCCCGTGACCGACGTTTTCGTCTGAGCCGCCGTTAGCTAAACTCATTCCCTCCCCGAGACAGCGGGACAAGGCCCACCAAGGCCAGCCTCGGGGGCCGGCAAACAGAGGCCACAGCGCGGAGGGAGTTCAGATGGGGCCCCCGCTCTGCTCACGCTGCCGGGGGGCCCTTTAATGGGACGTGAATTCCTCAAGAGAAACTTTAAATTAACTTAGATTTAGCTGTGTTGGAGGGGCAGCAATTCAAGGCAACAAAATAAAACGCTATCTGCTGAGTCCAGTGTTTCTGTGTTCACGCTTCTGTGTGTTCCTTTTTATTTTCTGCTCAGGCTAAATAAATGCCAATATTCACCTTGAAGGAGTCATCATAAAGTCGGTCCCCGGGGATATAAAAATATACTTCTCTCATCTTCCATCCAAACAGTGTCAGATGAAGTTAAAAGACCCGGTAAATGTGCTAAAATCTGCTTATGTGAATTATTTTTTTCCAGGATAACTGAGCGGCCATCACCTGGCTGTCAGGGTGCGGAGAGAAAGGCAGGCTGTTTTATAACCGGGGAGCCTGGCGCCGGCTGGAGAGGTGGCGGGCAGGGGCGGCTGGGGAGCGGTGTGGTGGGGGCGGGGGCACAGCGAGGCTCAGGGGCAGTGACACCTCCACGGTCAGGACCAGGAAGGTCCCCGGGGACCTGGAGGCCTGGCCGGGGCCAGGCCACGGGGCAGCAGGGCCAGGCTGGGTCCCCCCCCACACACGCACCTCGGGTCCCCCCACACCCCACCACCTAGTCCCAAAGGGAGCCTCTGGTTCTTCTCATTTCTAAGACTGGTAACTGAACCCTGTCCCGTGAGGGCCTGCCGTGTCCTGAGCGGCCACCCCGACTGGCTTTGCCCCTGGGACCGTGCACGGGTGCGTGGCCGGCGGGTGGCTCCGAGCCTCCCTGTCCCTGGCGGCTGCTGGGAGGCAGCTTGCAAACTTTGCTCCCATCATCCACAGGGCGGCCACCTCCAGCCGGGACCGAGGCCACACCGGCAACCACCGAGGTCAGAGTGGCTGAGCCTGTCAAGGTCCTCGCAAACCCCGAGGTCTCAGGAACTCTGAAGGGCACGCGCCACCCGGCACCCACGGGGGCCAAGTTCAAGGGCAGGTTCCCTGCAGAAATCACTTGGCAAGGGAGTCTCTTTGTGGCTCACCCTCCGACGAGAGCCGTTCTCCAGCGCAGAACGCTCTTGACATCTCAATGAGTGGGTCCTTCCAGGTCATCCAGTCAAGTGCCTCTGGAGTGTCTCGTCCGAGTGGCCGTGGCCCCCACGGCTGGGAAGAAGCCAGGGGCTGCAGACGCCAGGCTGACACCTCCGTGTGACTCACCGCCGCTCCGGCAATGTCACAGCGATGACGTCTAAACTTCCCCTGTTTACTCGCAGGCTCGAGGAACGCAGGGTTGTTTATTTTTATTACAAATATTGATGGTAACGCACAGGCATGTACTTCATTGCCATCGCCAGCGAAATTGCCCGCCATAAACTATCTGGAGAATTCTGACCCCCACGAGCCTCCCGCGCGGGCCGGGGTGCGGGCTCCCACCCGTCCCCACCGTGCTCTCGCCCTGGCGGCGCACGCCACTCCCGGAGTATCTGGGACTTCGTGTTAATTGTGCGGCTCTCCACTCCCGCCACATTTCTCTTTGTGTTGAAAGCATCCCGGTGATTTATCCTCATTATTGTGTAAATAGGTTTCGGCAGTTCTCAGTAAATAAAACAGAGACTGACAGGAGGGGGGGAGGGAGTCCGCTCGCCTACCAATTAGAGTGGCCTTAGGCAGTACTTTTAAGAGGAGATAAATCCTGCAAATCACTAAAATGATCCTGTCACATGCACCAAATATTAAAATCACACAGTGGCGCCCTCCGCACGGTCTGCTCCGGTTTAATGAGTCGGGGGGGCTCCCTCGCCAGGGCTGCCGAGCACAGTTGGGGACCCGAGACTGACGGCAGGGCTCACGCCCAAATGCCGCTCCCCGCCCGGCGCGGCCCTCCAGCCCGGGAGTCCTCCAAGTCTTCTTCTCCCCCCGCACCTGCACACCCTTCCCGGGAGGAGGGCGAAGACCACCTCGGGGCGGCCAGGGCCACCCTGGGCGCCCTCTACCCACAGACGCCACGGCCAGCGCCTGGCCAGGGAGGACTCCGGGGGATAAAAGTGCGGTGACTTCGTCTGGTGTCCCACGAAGTCTCCCCCCTCAACACACACAGGCACCTGGTGACCAGTCCCCACAACCAGTGTGTGGAGGGGACACCGAGGAGCTCCCGAGGGTGCTGCTCGCCAAGGCTCAGCTCCTCTGCTTCCTCCAGCTTGGGGATCAAACGGTCAACGCGAGCCCGAGGATGCCGGCCCCCGGCACGGCCAATGCTTCAGAGAGATTGGCCCGGCCGCAGTTCCCAAGGCCGCCGTGAGCCTCCCACCCCGGCCGCAAGGGGACTGTATGCGGTGGCACCTCTGCAAGGGACAGCGAGGTGACGTTGCAGCGACCAGCACGGTGTCCGTCACAGGCGCCGGCTGTGGAGGGGGTCGCACTGGGAGGCCCCACGGGAGGCCCATGTTTCGTGTTTTCCGGTCACCCCCTCTCCTGTCCCTGCCGCAGCCCGGTCTTACCTGCCGAAGGGGACACCGGGTGCCCTGGGCCGTGACTGCTGGCTTGTCACTCAGGCTTCCGGCGGGAATCTGCATGAGAGTGTGACCGCCTGCCCCGGGAGGGCCCCCGCGACCCGAGCCCCTGACGCGGGGCCGCGCTAAAACAGCACCAGGCTCACAGGCTGTCTCCCCAGCAAGAGCCAGCGTGGGCCGGGCGCCGCCAGGGGAGGGCCGGGGGCCAGGGCCCCCACCTCCACCCCGCCCGGGCCTCCAGCGAGCGAGCCCAGTGGGCGGAGTTCCATCTGAGGGCGGGGCCTCCGCGGGGCTCGGAGTCCACGGCAGCCACGGGCAGGTCTCGGTGGGCTCCCCGCGGGCTCCCACGAACAGCCACGGAAGCAACACAGCCGCGGGAGAGCCAACAGCCCCGGGGCTCACGGGGGACGCACCTCGCTCTCTTCCGGGCGCCGTGGTTCTCGGCCTCCAGCTCAGGGGCCACACGGCCCTGAGGGGCCTCCTGGGGGCCTGTGGGTCCACGTGCACTCACGCCCGCCATCGAGCGTGGTCCGACCGCGTGTCGCGTGCGAGGGCGACGCCAAGACCACGAGGCTGGTTCCCCAAGCAGCTGTCCTCGGCGCACGGGAAGGTGTGGGGGGCCCGGCCCCCGTGCGGGGTGAGCGGGGACGCGCACTCCTGCTCAGCAGGTGAACACGCGTGTGCGCCGTGCTGAAGCCTGGGGACCGAGGGACCACACGGGCGGCGGCACCCCGTCCTCACCAAACAAAGGTGCCTGAATTCCATTGAACCTGGCCGGCTCGTCGAGTCCTGAACCTGCTCCACGCGGAAATGTTACGAGAGCCGGCGCCTGGTTGTGAAGGTGCTTATTCTGGCCCATTTCCCGACGGTTCTGCAGACGGACGCACACCCACCCAGTGTTGGGGGAGGCCAGCGGGGGGGGCGGGGGGGGGGAGACAGGCCCCTGTGGGACCTGGGGGACAACGTGGCACTCGGCGACAGTCAAGGCCTTGTCCGCACTGGCGCTCTGAGGTGCACCTTCCTGCGGTCGCAGTGGGGAGCAGGGGGCCCCTAGACAGCAGCTGCCTGGGGTGAGGGTTACTGGAGTCTCTGGCACTGTGCACGTCGTCGCCATAGGAATCGCAGCGCTTGACTGCTGGGGGGGCTGGGGGCTGGGCCCCAGCCACAGCTGGGGACAGAGGCAGAGGGGCGTGGCCCCCAGCCGGCGAAGCCCCTGCCCCCTTCCCTCTGCTCTTTCGTCCCAGAAGCCCTGAAGTCGACGCCCAAGGGCCCTCAGAAGTCACTGCTACTCCCAGAGAGGGGGCTGCCGTGTCCCCTTTATCCAGCTCGGGGTGACGCTGCCTGTGGAAGCGTTTAGATGCTTCACTCCTTCCTGCTTCCCCCTAGAATGGCCTTCCTGACTCCCCTCTGGGGTGGCACAGACCCCCGTCCTCGTGGTCCAGATTCCCAAAGTCCCCGTGTCCCTCTGCTGCCCCAGGGTCACCTCCGTCCCACACGTGCTGCCCTGCGTTTACGTTCTCACTCCCGCCGAACTACAGGATGTGAGGGGTGTAGATGCGGGCGTGAGTGGGTGGGTGGAGAGATGATGGATGGATGCATGGATGGCCATGACAGATGGGTGGGTGGATGCACCTGCACCCACCTGCACACACACATCCGTGTGTGCACCTGCGTGTGCACGCACACACAGACAGGGCCGTAAGAGGGGTCTCTGCCCAGCCGGCCAGCTTTGGCGCAGGGCTGCTATTTTAACCATCTTGCCTCCAACCAGTGGGTCTTTAGTAACTGTTTCCTGAATGAAGAAGTGAACGTATAATTAGCTATTCCTAAAGGGATAGAAGTGATTCCTTAAATAGCTCCCGGTGTTGCAGCGGCCGAGTTTTCACTGACTTGGAGGCAGCCCGTAATCGACAATAATGAAATGCTTCTGCGGAAAAGCCAGGTCCGTCCACAGGGCGAGGGTCCCACCACACAGCGGTGAAGCCGGAAGAGCCGGCCCCGCCTCCCCCAGCGAGTGAGTCCACGCCCGCGGGGAGTCCCTCTGCGGAGGGGTGACTTCGGGCTCCGGGGTCCTCCCCCGGCTCTTCCCCACCCTCTCATCCTCCGGTCGTCCCAGCCCAAGGACGGCCAGAGGGCCAGCGAGGGAGCCTGCAGCACGCCGGCCACCGTGCCAGCCACGGCCACCCGGCCCCTGCGTGTGGGCAGTGGGGCTGGTGTGACTTCCAAAGCTTAGTGAAGAGACCACAGAAAAGGTCTCAGTAACTGCTGATATTGATGAGGTATTGAAACGATAACCTTTGGCTCCACAGAGTTCAATTAAAAACACTATCAAAATGATGTCATGTGTTCCGTTTACTCAGCTGATGGGGCTACCAGGGTACTTGAAACGGTATAGCTCACGCCCCACGTGTGTGGGCCAGCTCTGGGGGGGCAGGCTGGCTCCCCAGGGCCCAACCCTCGATCCGGCCTCCCCCTCCCCCGAGGAAGCAAGGATAATGGGGGTCCTGAAGTCCCCCGGGGCCCCCCACAGGTCCAGGAGGATGGGGCCCCTCCCCCCCACCTGGGCCAATCCCGCCCCAGGGGAGACCAGGCCTCTCGGGGAGAAGCAGGGCTGGGCCCCTCCGAGGAGAGACAGGGCCGCCCAGGCCGGGCACCCACGGAGGAGCCGGCGGGAGCGGCGGGAGGGCGGCCCCACCCCGAGGCCGCCCGGGGGCGAGGTGCCTTTCCTCAGCTCCACGCTCAGGCACGCCGACGCCGCGCCGCCCCTAGAGCGAGTCCGAAAGTGATTTCCACAGCATGATTTACATAGCAGCCGAGTGTAAATTTAGAATAATTTGGCCTGAGTGATCCTTGCTGAAACAGACGGCCACGAGCAGAGGGTGGTGAATAAAAGCAGCTTTACTCGGAATCCAAGCAATTTGCTGGGGAGCACAAGCGCCTTTTCCCCAGATTATAATTTAAACTGTATTAACTGTCAAGAGCGCTTTTGAGAAATATAGATAACAATTCAGATGCAATCGATAGGGAGTGACAGTTGATTTTAAAGCTTAATGCAAGACAAGAAAGAAATGACTGGGCCATCAGCTCTGGAAGAATAAATTTGTTTTGTATTTGATTTTTGTGTTAAATTTATTACCGCCGAGAAGAGCTCTCTTTCAATAATATTAAGAACAAGATTGTGAAATTGCAACATGTTCGTCTCCCAGAGTTTTCGCCGCGTTTCCAACGGAAAAGGAGGCTCTGCTCAGCTCAGGGTTCTGGTCCGATCCGATCCCATCACGATGGGTCCCCCCGAGTCTGGGTTCCTGGGTGGGCTCCGCCTTGGCCAGCATCTGGTGGGCACATGGGGGGAGCGGGGTCCCCTCCCAGCCAGGAGGACGCCCCTTGAGGTCCTGAAGTGGCCTTAACAATAGGCCCCGCTCTCGCCTGCAGAGAGAGCCTCCTGAAAACAGAGTCTGCAAAGAGTGCCTAGCCAACTCGGGGCTGGCCGCCCCAGCAGGGCCGCCCCGGACCTGTCATGCTCAACAGAAGCTTTTTCCGATTCTGTCAAAACGTCCAGTGTCTATAATCTCAGGGTTTGATGTTCCTCCCATGCAACACCACGAGAAACTTCCCTGACAAATGCCAGGGAGAAAAAAATTTCCCTGGCCGCCCAACTCCATTACACCCGCCCCCACCCCCTCCCGCGGCGGGGGCCGGGAGTGGGGTGGGGGGGCGGCCGCCTCAGCCCCGAGCGCGCTCAGAAACCCGCCAGCGCGGCCAGAAATGAAATGATGGAAGTTGCCAACGTTCAAACTTATCCATACTTCTCACTTATGACATGATTGATTTTCCTTCAGAGCGCTCCGACCCGGGATTGTCTCCCCGCGCCTTCGCCGGGCAAACGGCTAATGCGTGCGGCCGCGGCCTGCCCGCGGAGAGGGCGGCGGCTGACGAGCACCGGGCAGCAGAAATGAACGCGGATCAAATGTGAAAGTGGAATTTTCCATCTGTCAATCACCCTTCGAAGGGAGCCGTCCGCCGCCCACCGGGAGGGGCGCGCGGCGAGGGCGGCGCTGTCCCCCGGCTGCCCTCGCCGCCGGGCCCCTCGGCCTCGTCACTCAAGACAGCAGCCGAGGGCCGAAGTTGTGCCCGGCGCCCGGCGCCACCTCACACCTCCCAGGGCGAGGTCTGTCGCGCGTCCCTCCGTGCCATCGACAACGTATACTTTGAATGAAAACGACTGGTCTCCTCTTCAACCGAATCTGATTAGGCGGCGACCAGATGCATCTCCCCGGCCCCGGCAACGGCACGCAGAGCACCCCCGCGCCGGACGGCTGGGAAGGACGCGTGAGGGGCTCCCGCGTGAATAATGGATGGTCACCCCAACCCTTCCCAGCCGCAGCGCCGAGATGCCGCGAAATACAGCCAATTAAGGTTTATTTAATTATTAAGGTTGAATAAATAACAGCGAAACATGTTAAAAATCTTTCAGTTTCAGTCAATCATAATAAAAAATTAATGAGACTGGATAGAGAGCCATAAAAACTGATAGACTGCGATCGTGAATTATAAATTGGTATTGATTTTTTCCGTTGCAATAACACTCCCAGGTAATCGCATGTTGCCACATGTAAAGTGCACTTTCCTGGTTGAGACTAATATTAACTATCAAATATAGATGAGACAGAGGCATTTATGACACTTCAGATTTCACAAACAAAAAGCAAAAAATACAATTTGTGGAATAATAGCGGCGGCGAGCAGAGAATCCTAGGGTGTTTATGGGAGCCGGCCGGGACCCCACTGAGCCGTGAATTCATAAGACACAGTTACCTTACCCTCCTCCTGCCATTTCTCCTCTGATATGTTACCTTGTTAGTATCACTAAGAAAAGCATAAATATTTTTTATTATATGTGAGGCTCATCCTGTCTTGCTTAATGGACGGGCCACATGGAGTTAAAGCCATATTATATGACCTGGTGCAGAAGTGATCATTCAAAAACCCAAAGCACATATTTTACGCCGCCTGGCTTTATTAATTCTAAGCCCCCAAGAAAGAGCGAGAGGATTTTCCAGCTTTCTGTTTATTGAAGTAACACGGAAACAAATAAGACATTTCCCTGGGCTAGCTCAGACAAAGTGGACAATTACTATTGGCATTCCACATGTAAATATTTAACACTTCACAGCTAGTTTGCACCTAAACACCCATTAGAGGTTGCCACAGGCCGGGACACCCGTTCCCAGCAGAGCCCGGCGGGCATCCCGGGTGGGGGCGATCGGATTAGGGCGGACACAAATCTCCTTCCAAAGGGCCCGGGGAGGGACCTCCGCCCGGGTGACGGGGCCCGCGCCTGACGGGCGGCTTCCTTGAGTGACACAGACCGACTCCTCCAAGAACACTCAGACAAAGCCGGGCCTGGGCACGGCCACCGCCGCTGGCCCGGCGCATTGATAACCTGTCACTGCAGTTCGTTAGCGGCGCTGGCCGGGCCTGGCTCGTTTGGGGGAAAACGGAGGAGACACACTGTGGACGGCGGCCAGCTCTCGGCGCCTGTGTGTGGCTGCCCGTCCGAGCTCCTTCTGGTCTCCCCGCCACGCCGTCGGGGCCAGACAAACGCGGGGACGCACAGCACCCCCGTGCTTCTGGGACGGGAGTGCGCCCGCTTGCGAGCCACACGCACGGCGCACAGGCCAGCCCCGGGCAAATTCTAAAAACCACACAGCTGCCTCGTTAAGCAACTTCTGCTTCTTAACAACACAATAAAAGTATTCTTTTCCAGGAGCAAAATTTAGTCTGAGTTTAAGAGGTGGACAGGACCTGCCCACTCTGATTATAAACACAGATTGCTCAGGCTTTCTGTCTGGATTACACTGGCTCTGCCCCTCTGCTGGCACGTGGACTTGACAATGAATGGGCTGGCACCTCTCTTCCGAGAACACGGTTCTCTCATCCCTGAGCCTCTCCCGGGCCGGACGCAGCCGTGGCTGCCATGCTGGGAGCGCCTCTGCACGCTGCCCTGGACGGGCGTGCCTGGATGTGGGGGCCAGCCGCCTGCTTCGGCCCCTCCTGCGAGGAAGCCCAGGCCCCGACCAGGACCAAGGGGGATCCCGGGCTCTCACCGCGCAGACCAGGGGCTCACCTCCGGACACCCACAGTGTGCAAAGACGCCACTCACCGCCTCAAGTGACTTTGGTCAGCCCCCTCGGAGGGAACCCCGGGCTAGCCCCTGCCCACCACATGTGTGCACCTTGTTCTTGGAGGAGGAGGTGACCCTCCCCAGGACACCTGATCGGAAGTCACGTGCTCCTACCCCCTGGCTGAGCAGCCACCTTGGGAGCAGCTGCCACGCCCCAAGCCCCAGCCCTGACACACTCTGGAAGCCAAGCCTAGAAAACACACGTGAGGTGGGCGGTCCCGCGGCAATGTGCCTGCCAGGCACCCGCCCGCACCCATCCCAGCCTGCGAGCCCCTGTGCCGGCCTGGGACCCTCCGAGGGACATCTGGCTGCCAGGAGCGCCGCCGGGTGTCCAGGGGCAGCCCCAAGACCTCACGGAGGCCCGCGCAGAACGGGGGTCCCACCCCGGGGGCTCACACGGCTTCCGAGAGCCCCGCGCCCACCCGCCTGTCGCCACGCTGACCTCCAAGCTCTGGAAACAATTACTCCTGGAAGGCCTGTCAATATCATTATTTTCACAAGAAATCAATGCGCCTCGCAGAGTTAATGGGGGACCCAGGCGGGGAGCGTTTACCTCCTCGCTGTCAGGGCTCAGGCTCTGCGCGCCGCCGATGACAGATCCGCCGCCCGCGCCGCAGACAGCGTGCGAGCGGGAGCGTGGAGAGGAGGCCGGGCGGGCAGGCGTGGAGGCCGTCAGCCGGCGCGGCGCTAACGAGCCCGCCAGAGACGGGGCCGCCCGGCCGCCGGGCCGGGCCGCGGCGCGCAGGCAGAGACCCCGGGCTCCGCTTGTGGGGAGAAGCACGGAGCGCCGGGCCTGGCCCGGGCTCCCTCGGCACGGCCCTCGGCACAGACCCGAAAGGCGGTCAGGTCCCCTCGGCCAGGCCGGGGCCCGGAAGAGGACAGCGTCCATGTCTCTGCGTGAAGAGACTGCTTCTTCCCGCCCTGCCCCGCCCCATCACGTGCTTGCACAGAGGAGGCAAGATGGAATCAATACAATTAAATAAAATAAAAGCGAAAACACACACACACACACACACACACACACACTCATCTGTTCACAAACCAAGCAGAAATAACTACGTTTACAAACCTAAGGTCCAGACAGAAGGGTCTGGAGACCCTCCCCCCACCCACCACCAGTTTGACTGACAGACACCAAGTCTCAGTGAAAATGCTTTACTGTCTCAATTCGAGGCCACGGTCTTCTCTTCGAGGCCACTGGGTTTGCTGACCGGCTACCTGTCCCCCGCTCCCGGCACACACCCGTGTCCCACTCCCCGCCTCCCCGCGCCGCCCTGCGAGCTGCAGGCACACAGCTGAAGCGACGGAGGCATCCCAGGCAGAGCCTTCAGCTGCTGCCGTCCCCACTGGGACCCGGCCCTCAAAGTGCCCACGCCCAGGCCTCCCGCTGGGCAGCAGACCCAGCCGCCGACCTGGCCGACGTGCGGTCACGTGGACCGGGGAGGGTTTCAGAGTTGTTTCCCCAGGTCACAGCTGGGCACGCCCCGGCGGTCGGCTCAGACGCCTCTAGGCCAAGGCCGCACCGGATGGGCACCCACCGGCTCAGAGACCCGGGGCCCGGCACGAGCGCTGAGGCTGGGTCACGGGTGGCGGCGTCCACGGCCCGTCCAAACCCCACAGCTGCAGGTCCAGGGACCCAGGGGCCACCCATGCCTCATTCCCACGCCGATGTGCCAGTGACCGCTGCCACGTGTCACTTGGGTCCCCGGCCCCCAGGTGCTGGCTGTGGTCAGAGGGACGTCACGGTCTTCCCAGCCCCCAGCCACGTGGAGGGGAGCCAGCAGGTCCCCGTCCTTGCAGGGCTGAGTCCTGGGCCTGGGCTTAGAGGACCCTCCCCAGCCCAGGCCCCATCCGGGTCTCTTCCCCTCGCCCCACGCAGCCCCGCCACCGTCCCACGATCCCTTCTCAGTGTGGTTTCTGTCCCAGCAGCATCCCGCCTTGTCAACCCCCAACCCCCACCATCCACCCAGGCCCCCAAGCGGAGCCTCCAGGACAAGGGACGGCCCCCCGCAGCTCCGCCCTCCGTGGTGGGTCTCGGCAGGGGCCGTGCCAGGCTCACGCAGCAGCAGGGACAGGCAAACGGTGGACCTGCAGCTCAGAACCGCGTGCGCCGAGCTAGTGTCAGGAAAGACAGCGCTTCGACGGTGGACCTGGGGGCGATGGTGGCCCACACCCGGGCCCAGCCAGGAAACCCAGGCCCGGAAGCCGCAGGCACCTGCCCATGCCCAGGAGGGTGGGCCCCGCTGTCTGGGGGGCTCTCTGCACACCCAGGGGTGAGCGGGGCTCCCACTGGGCCTCACTGCGGATGCGTGCTCCTGGGCCCTGGTCACGTGATCCCACTCAGCACAGGCAGACAGGGTCTGGGCACAGGCCTCTGCCCACGAGCGACACCCCGGGACATGCAGGTGGGCCCACCACACGGGAATCCCCCTGCAAAGTGCCAGGGGGTGGGTGGTCCCCCTGCACTGAGAATCCCAAGTATGCAACCTCCTTCCGGGGCGTGGCGTTCGCCCTCCCCTCGGGGGCTCCAGAGGGGGGAGGGGCTCCCAGGCCCGGCTGGGGAGGCCCCGCCCCCTGCTAGCGAGGGTCTGGAATTCACAGGGGCCTTCTCGCGTCACTCCGGCCTCCCCAGCCGCCCAGGGCCTTAATGCAAACCACATGCTGCTGGTGCCGCCCCGCCCCGGCGCGCTCCGGATCGGCCCCCCCCCCGGCGGAGAGGGAACACCCCCCCCCCCCCGGGGAAAACAGCACACCGGCCCCCGGCCCGCACGGCGGGACCCCGCAGCACACTCCCCTGCATCCCGGGCCTCCCCGGAAGCGGCGGCAGCAGCAGGCTGTTTGAAAACATGCCCGGCCCAAATCGGGCATTTGCTTGACATGATGGAGGCGCCGGCTCCTGCTGTATCGCCCCTGCTCCACATCGACAAGAATATATTTCTTCCCTGTTCCCAACTGATTTCACAGCAGTGAACTCCGTTTATGAATTATCTGACACATTTCCTGCAATTCTTCTGACAACAGTGCTCAGTGGAAATTTCAAGGCCCCTCTCTTCTGACAAGGAGAAATATCAATATTTGAATAAATTGTGGATTTTAAACTTCTCACTCTGATGCGCCAGGGTGAGGAAGAGTGAATTCTTCTTTTACTGGGTCCAATCCCCCTGAGCCTCGGCAAGGAATCTGTACTCGGCGTTTCATTACCAGAAAGCGGCGCTGAGTGACATCTGAAACACACATCCGAGTCGCCCTGACGAAGTTTACTTCCTTCCGACAACAAACCCGGGATTTGCGCTCCTCCCCCTCCGCGGGCCGGGCCCGCTCGCGCGGCACACGCTGAGAGCCCCAGCGAAGAGCCGAGACCCGGGTTCCCGGACGGACAGGCCGCTCTCTGAACACACGTGTGTCCTGGGGGAGGACGGCTTTGTTCTGCCTCAGCACCGCCTCCCTGCCCGGGCGGACGCATCCCGGCCTGAGCACAGGGGCCGGGTTGGACCCTCCGGGCAGACGCTCCGGCCCCGAGCCGCCACGGAGCTTGCAGAGGAGACGGCGCCGAGGCCGCACGCCCTGTCACGGCCACGCCTGGGTGTCTCTGTGCGCTGACACGCAGTCATGCCCTCTGCGACCCGGCTCTGGAGACCCCTCAGCGAGGGCCCCCTGTGTGTCCAGGGCGGATGGACCGGCAGGGACCGCACTCCTGCAGTGCCCGCCCCGCTTCCTGCGTGTGCACACGGGCCCAGCTCCCTGGGGCGGCCACACCTGGGCCCGCGGCACGTGACGACGGCTGGCGGGGCCACCACGTCCCGGCCGGCTCCAGGGTCCTGATGCTGCCACCGTCAGCACCCCCAGAGCTGTGGTCCCCTACAACGAGCTCCTTGTGAACATTCAGCACGAGGCGCAGGCCCCGGGAGGAGCCCAGCGGGTGCTCAAAGCCTGCGCAGGGTGCGGGGCCCCTGCCGGGTGCCGGGACCTGCACTGGGCCTGGGTCCCCTCATCTGTGCGGGGGTGGGGCGGTCGGACGCCTCTCAGGCCCACCCCCCCAGAGCCAGTGCCCACAGGGGCTGGCTGCCACTCCCTCGTCTAAATCCGAGACTCCCTTTCCCGGAGAGCGCCAGCCACAGCGTCTCCAGCCAAACCTTCATTCGTTAATCCCACCTCTATCCTTCACGGGGCGTCTGCCCGAGAGCCCGGCCTCTACTGTCAGGGTCCCCGTCCTGGGCGGGACACCGGGCCGGGCGGTTCACGACCCCGAGTCTCATCTCCCAGAACGGCTCACGCCCCCCCGGGGGGGCCCAGGGTCTCCACACGAAAGTCTGCCCGGAGGAGGGGACACTGCTCCCCGGGGCCGGGGCCCCGCTGCAGCCAGGGGCCCTGGGGATCCGGGCAGCGGAGGCCAGCGCACCGCAGGGCCCACCGCCCCCCCTTCGCCCACTCCCAGCTCTGGCGGGCACCAGGCATGGACGGACAGGGCCTGGGACCCCCTGGCTGAGGAAGGGCGCTGGGCATGCGCCCCCGAAGGCCGGACAGCAGGACGAGGGGGAAAGGCCTTCCCTCCTGACAGGACGGTCTCGGGGCTGGGCGTGCTCAGAGCCCGGGGCGCTCCCACCGCCGGAGCGGGGACAGAGCCTCAGCCGGTGAAGGGACTTCCGAGAGCAGGGGAGAAAGGTGGCAGGTGTCCCGTCAGCGCGGAGCTGGCCCCCCTGCCCAGACGCAGAAGGCGGGGCTGCCCTGTCCCAGTGGCCGGTGTGCTCACGGGGCTCGGGGGGCGCTGGGCCGTCCGGTCAGGATCTTTGTCTGCAACGTGATGGCCTGCACACCCCCGACGACCCCAAGCGCAGGAGCACCCCACGGGGGGGACCCCTGGGCACATCCGTTCGTCTACAGGACAGGACAGGGCGGGGCACTCACGGTGGCCCCCACGGTGCTGGGAGCCTTGCTGTGAGACCGGGGACCGGGGAGGGACGCCCAGAGCTAGGCCACCAGCTGACCTCAGCCCTGCCCACCACACAGGGTGACCGGTGGGGGGCGGGACCCAGTGGGGAGAGAAGTGACAACGAAGAAAACTGCAGAGTCACCCTGGGCGCTATGTCAGGCCTGAGGACGGCAGTGGCAGGAGGCCAAGGGGACACTCGGGGAAGGAAGGGGACAGATCGAGGACACGGGCAGGGCGGGGGCTCTGTGCGCCTGCGGCAGCAGCAGATACACCTGGCCAGGTGGTCGGGCAGGGCGCTGGGTGAGCCTACGCCAGGCCCTGCCCACGTGCCCACTGCCCTCCAGCCGCCTGTGGAGGTGGGTGCCCACCGCCCCCCCGGTCAGGTCCGGCCGCCCAGCAGGACTGGGGCAGAAGGCAGGGCCAGACAGGACGGGACGTCCAGTCATCTGGTGGACAAAGGGCAGCAGACCCCCCATGCTACTGCAGGTCCAGGCCGGGGCCCGGTGGGGGGTGCCGCAGAGGGGCCGCAGAGGGGCCGCCGCCCTCGAATCTTCCTGGATCTAAGACGGTGAGGGACTCCGACTCCAGAAGCCACCATCACTCAAAAGTAGGGGTGCAGGTGACTCCCCAGCAGTCGTGACTGACAAATCACGCCCACACGGGGGCTGCCCGGGACAGCAGGCCGGACGAGGAGCCGCCCGGCACCCACGGGGATGGCAGAGCGCGCCATGGACTGGGCTCCCGGGGACAGAGCACCCCCCCAACCCCCCACACCCCCGCACCCTCCCTGGGGGAGCAGCCGCGCGGAGAGGCGGAGCCCGGCCCACAGACGGCCCACAGACGGCCACGCGCTGGGAGGGAAGTCTCTGAAAACCCAAATGCGGGCGCGCCCCCGCGCCGCCACGGGCACGGCGCACGAAGTCACCTCGACGGCTGCATTCCCTCCGTGGGGCCTGGGAACGTGGGCTGGGCGCCATCCCCAGGTGAGTGCGGGCGGGAAGGGGCGGGCGGGGCCCGCTGGGGGCCTGGCTCCCGCGGGGGCCTGGGCGCAGGGAGGGGCCTCCCGGGGCAGCAGGCTTCCTGACGGCCACACCGCCGCTCTCCGCCCGGGACGGGGTTTCTCTGCAGGATGAGCAGCAGCAGCAGGGCCCCCCCCGGAGACTCAGACGGAGCTGGCGAGGCCCAGGGCGGGCGCAGGGGCCCCGGCGGGGGTCCGGGTGAGGGAGGGGTCTGAGATGTGCCCCCCGGCCGGCCCCTCGATGCTCTTGGGAAACCCCCACCCCCACAGAGAGCCTGCGTGGCGTGGGAGGTGTGGCCGGAGACACGGGGAAGGCCCTGAAGTCACAGGCACGGCTCCTGCTGCTCCAGGAACCAAGAGCCACACGGGGGACACAGGCTGCTGGACCCGAGAGGCCACCTGGGGGGCAGCGGCGGGGGAGCTTCAGGCCCCAGCAGCCCTGGGGCAGGGGCCTCGGGGGCGGGAGGGAGGGCCTGCAGGCCCCAAGGCCATGTCCAGGCCCCAGCTTCCAAAATGTGGGCAGGAAACAAAAACTCTAGAAGTCCTGGGGGAAAACAGTCCCACTGACAACAAGCACAACGGATCCGCCAAGACCGAACCCGCAGCAGCGCAGACCGCGGGGCCGTGCCGCCACCACCGCCGTCGGGCACACACCGTGCGCGGCCACAGGGGCGCCCACTGGCCACCACGCTGGGTTTCCGCGTCAGGGAATCCCGGGGAGGGAGCACACAGCACCACGGTGAAGGACAGGCCGAGGTCATCTGGACTCCAAGTGGGGTGGACTTCAGAGGCCTCGGACTGGCCCCCTGACGTGAAGCAGAAGGTGACGGCGTGGGGCAGCCCTTGACGGGCTGGCTGTCCCTCCGGGGGAGCTGCTGAGCGCAGCAGAGGGACGCTCTTGGTGAAACCGTCACCCGCATCCTGACGACCAGCCAGCACTGGGCGCCCGGTCCTGAGGGGCCCCGGCTGCAGGGCCCGCGGGCTAAGGGCCCCGCGTTTTCTCCCCGCAATCTCCGGGACGGCCCACAGGGGTGGGGGGGGGGGTTGGTTTTGCTGCACAGATGCGGGGGCCAGACTCGGACGAGGCTCAGGAGCCCCCACCCCGTCCCACAGCCAGGCAGGCCTGGGAGCCCCGAGGAGCACGCACAGAAGCAGGGGACTCGGGGTTGGCCCCTTCCCCCCCGGAGCCCCACCCCACGGGTCCCCGCGGCAGCGGAGGGCTCCCTCCTGACGTCTCAGACACCAGCTCAGCACGGGCTCTTCCGGCCCCTGTGTCCCCTGGGTGGGTCCCGGGGACCCAGCGGTGTGCAGGGGACCAGGCCCATACCCAGGGCCACCCCGTCACACACTTTTCCCGCCACAGGAAAGCAACAGGGCTGCTGATCCCACTCCCCCCACCCCCCCACCGAGGAGGCCTGCCCCGCCTCCTCTGGGTCTCCCACCCGCCGGGGCACCAGCGGGTGTGGGTCACATGATGGTTAGAAGACAATCAGACCCCCCATCCCACCCCCGGGCCTACGGGCCAGACGCTCAGGAGTGGAGCCCAGATGTGCATGCACACTAGTGTGTGCACGTCCGCGGGCACGTCTGCCCCTGGCGGGGACCTGGCCTCGATGCACAGCGGCCTGGACAGGCCGGCAGGGTGGGGGCCGAGGCTCCCGGCCATCAGAGCGGACTCTGCCCGCCGCATTGAGACCCGCTCAGCCCCTCGGCCCGCAGGCCCTCCCCACCTGCTCTTTCCCTCCCGGCACCTGCCCAGCCCCTGCCGGTAGCGACATATGCCTGAGGCATGCCCGGGCACAGGCTGCGGGTGCCCCCTTGCAGGCACCCCCAAGGGCAGCACTCCCTGAGCACCGCCCCGAGAGCCCCACGCTGGGCATGGCGGGGTGGACACCCGGCCGTGACTGAGACGCTCGGGGACACTGAGGAGGGCGGGCGTGCGGACAGCTGACCACGGTGCGGACCGAGCCGCGAGTCCTGGGGTGCCGGGGAGCTCGGAATTGGGGCTGGCAATGGAGCGGCTGCAGCGTGGGGGGTGGCGGAGATATAGGGTGTGTCAGAGAAGAGGTGGTGTTTGAACGGAGCTGCCAGGGCGGAGCGGGGGGGGGGGGGGTGCTGTGAGCCTGACACCCAAAGGAGGAGAAGGCGTCCGCAGCAGAGGGGACGGCACAGGCACCGGCTGGGAGGGTGTCTGGGACCAGCCGGCAGGGTGGGGGCGGCAGCCGCAGAGGGTGAGGCCGGCCAAGCTGAGTGAGGCCGGGAGGGGAGGGCGGCCCTCACTCTGCATCCAGGAGAGCCGCTCCAGGAAGCCTGGGGAGCATTCCAGCGGCGCTTGAGCCCGCCGTGTTCACCGGACCAGCTCTCACCGCGAGGGGACTGCCGAGGACCCGGCACACCCAGTGCTAGTTTAGGGACAGGGCAGTTCCCGGGGGGCCTCCCGGGCCCTGGCATCCCTGCTGCAGGGGGGCGGGCGGGGCCGCAGAGCTGCGCCATGCGGGCACCTGTGGGTGCTCAGCAGCTCGGAGGGACGGGACAAGCGGAAGGAAAAGCAAAAGAAAGACCCCGCGAGTGCGTCCCGGAGCCCGGCCAGGGCTGCAGCCGGCGGAGCCCACATCTGAGGGAGGGGACCCAGCCCAGCCTCCTCCCTCCTCCCTCCCTCTCCCTCCCTCCCTCTCTCTCTCTCCTCGCCCCATTCACCCCGAGTGGCACATGCCCCCCATGCGTGTCCTTGGGGGAGGGCAGTGCCGGCGCACAGGTGCCTGGAGGGAGGGAGGAAGGAGCACCGGCTCCTGGTGACCTTCGGGGTGGTGGGTGCACCCCAGTGGGACCGAACCTCACCCTGCCGCCCAGAGACTCGGCTCACTCCACGGACGAAGGAGAATTAATGGATAGAAGAAAACACGTGACCCCAATTATTCAAACTCGTAAGAAGCACAGAAAGAGGCGCTTCTGAAATCACCCAGACTGCTCAAGGGCACCTGAGAACTGGGACCCCAAACTGTCGTCCACAGGCTGGCCCGGGCTGCCCGGTGGGGACGGGCCGGCACCCGGCCGCGGCCCCCGGGGGCCTGGCCTCGCTCAGCGGGGCTCCCGCCGGCCGCACCCTCACACGCACCTGCACTGAGAGCCGCTGCCCCTCCGGGTCCCGGCCCCCAGGTGACAGCCAGGCTGCGAGTGCCCAGGTGAAGCCCCAGGGGGTGACCAGCATCTCGGGGTGTGGTGTCAGCACCTTTCAACATCCAAGGCCTGGAGCGCCCAGGTGCACCCCGCCCTCCAACCCCCACACCTGCTGCTTCACCCCAAACCTGCCTGGCCAGCCCCACGCGGCCACAGCCCAGCCCTCCCCCGGTCCCGCCTCACCCCGGTCACCCGCTGTGTGGCGTCCATCCCCCACGCACTGTCCCCTGCAGACGCGGGAAGGCGGGGCTGGTCACCGGTTCTCGGGACAGCGCGGCCCCAGAGCGGGGCGGGCGCACACACCTAAGTCAGCGCCTCCCAGCCCCTCGGGACGCTCTGTGCACTCCTGCCAGGAAACGCGTCGGGGGGCCGCTCACGCCCACCCCCCACCCATCCCATTCTGCCTGTGGACAAACGGCCCAGCCCGTGTGCCCGGTCCTGTGGAGTCCTCTCTCTCTCCGCTGAGCTGTGCCCTCCACCACCTCCTTGCTTACAGGGTTGGCCGTCCCCTGCCCGTAACTGGGGGAGTCCCAGAGGTGTGCCCAGGGCCCAGGGGGCAGGGCGTTCACCCCAGACAGCACAGCCACGGGGGCCCAGGCCAGGAGCCCCACGGTCTGCGTCCTCTTACCCCGGACACCAGGCGCCAGCACAAAAACGTCAGCCCTGCAGAGCGGAGGGTGGTGCAAACCGGGGCGCTGCCCCAGGAGCCGCCGCCCTGGAGGGCAGGCCTGGTGCTGGGCGGCTGTCACCGCTGTGGGTGGGAGGGAGCCCCAGGGGCAGAGCCAAGGCCCTGTACCGGGCGCCCTGAGCCCGGCGTGCCCGACCTGTGTGCCTCCAGCTCGTGCCGTGACACCGAGGGCCCCTGGGCCCGGGCAGGGGGTGGTGGGCCACCAGAAGCCACCCTCATCTGACAGACAGAGAGGCTGAGACCCCAGCAGGAACGGCCCTGCCCGCAGGACTGTGGGGGCCCCGGGAAGGGAGGCTGGGGGCGAGGCACGCCCACCACGCAGCCCAGCAGCGCCAATCGGCGCCGACCCCTCCCCACCCCTTTCAGGGGCTCCGTTTCCCCCTCTAGAGCACGAGCTGCGTGAACGGCCTGCCCACGTCCACGCCGGGCGGAACCAGTGCCACGGCACACAGGCCACGTATGCAGACGGCCCGTCGGTAAGGCATCATCGTCGAGACTCAGCAGTGGCGGCAACAACCCGTGTCCCGGACCACAGGCCACTCTGGGCAGCAGCCGGTGCCACCCAGTCCCACGGGAGCGCCCTCCTGTGACCAAAGGAGCCCCGCAGTCTGCTGGCCGGCCGCCCCACCGAGGCCCAGCCCAGCACAGACGACGTCACAGCCCCCCGTCACAGCTGCCGAAGGATGGGCCAGCGTCCGTGGCCCTTCCCGGGGAAGTGCCCCCCACACGGCCGGGTCCAGACCCAGGTGCCCAGCCGGCCCGGGGGTGGGGGGAGGGCAGCCCGGTCCCAGCCACGGCCTGCAGCCTGCAGCCTGCAGCCTGCCGCTGCGCACCTGTGCCCCCCCCCGGGGCCCTCGAGGGCTCAGAACGGTTTTCCCACAGAAACCGAGTCCCTGACTTCCTGTTCCGCGAGTCGAGCCAGGACACGTGAGGGGGCAGCAGGCCCCACACGACAGTGCGCCCCGAGCCACGCTCCGGCCGGCGTTTCCGGAGCCTGGAAGTGGGACGTGGAGCCCCCCCAACACACACCTGCCCGCGAGCGCTGGAGCTCGGGGGGGGCCCGCCATCGAGAACCGGGGTCGGCGACCCAGGGCGCCTGTGCCTCCCCGGCTGCCATGCCCCCGAGCGTTTTAAAACGAAAGAAGAACTGACTGGTTATCTACAGCATTCTGACGGAGAAAGCCAAGCAGGGGACGTTTGGACGGGGGGGGGGGACACAGGCGAGGACAGGTGACACACTGGAGCTGCTCTGAACTGGGAGGAACCCCGGTCCCCTGGGGGGCAGCTTGCTGCTGTCTGGCCCGGACGTGTGCCGGGCTCACTGTCCACCGCCAGCAAAGGGCACAGGCTCTGGCTGGGAGGGGCCACCCAGGTTACTGGGCACCACAGAGGGGACCTTGCGGGGGTGACACCCGGCACGTGGGCTGAGGTCCATCACTGAGGGGCGACGGGTGGAAGAGGGGGCTTTGTGGCCAGCGGGGGTCCGGGCACGCGGAGCTGCGGACAAGGGCACTTGGTGGGTGAGGGCTCGCACAGCCCAGAGGGGCCCGCCACCCTGTGACCCGTGGCTGCACCTGAAGGTCAGGAGGAGCGGGGGTCGGGGGGCCGTGGGAACGGGGCCCCGGAGCCCGGGAGGGGAGACTTGGGACAGCAGGGTCTGAACGGGACCCGAGAGGGACTCAGCCCCCTGCAGCGCAGGCCTCGGTCACGCCGTGCCCACGCGGGAGCGCCCGGGGCCTGCGGGACAGGCAGGAGGGGTGCAGCCCGGCCCTGGCGGGTCAGGGGGGGCAGGGGGTGAGCGAACACAGGGAGGGCCGCACGGGGGAGCCCACTCACAGGGGCAGCAAGGCGGCCAGGGCCCCGAGTGTCACAGCTGCCCGGGCCTGCCAGGCGGGGCCAGCGTCCCCTGCGAAGGGGCTCGCGAGCCCGCTGCAGGGGGGGCGCCGGGCAAGGTACGAGGACCCGCCCCCCGCCCCGGATGTGGGGCTGGCTTCCCGAGCCCAGAGAGACAGGTTTGGGAGCACCCCCCTCCGCCCCCGGCCCGGGAGGGGCCCCAGGGCCGCAGCCCCTCGGGGCACTTTGGAGGCCGTCAGAGGCGAGAACATAAAGTCGCCCATGAGCTCCGCACGGGTTTTTGGTCCGGTCCTCGGTGAGCGACAGGGAGCTCAGGTGCTCGCCACAGCCCGGTCAGTGTAACCGGGCAGGCCCCGCAGCCGGTGCGGACAGATCGAGGCCGGCTCCACTCCCGCGGCCTGAACCACGCGGAGCCCAGACAGCCGCATGGGCCTCCTCCGTGTGCAGCCCACTCTGACCACATGGCTCTTGAGGGGAAAGTAGCCTCGACACACTTCTGGACTCGGGCAAGCGAATGGAAGCTCTTGGTTCCCCCGTGCCTGCTCTGAGATTGGGGCAAACCCAGAACCTTCCCCACGCTGGTTTCCCCACCAGACACCCCCTGTGTGGAGGAGAGAGAAGCATCCAGGCACCTTCTGACCTGGTCCGCCGCTCAGACAACGGCCCTGCTGGAGGGACACCGATGGCACGTCTGGGAGACGGCCTGACCTCTGCCCGCATGCAGCGGTGACGGGGAGCTCACCACCTCTCTGGGCAGCCACCCCACCTGTGCCGGCGGCTCCCAGTGTGAGCAAGCCCCTCTGCAACCTGGGGAGTGGGCACGTGTCCGCCTGCCCTCCGGCCCTCACTCCACCCTCCGTGTCCGCCCTCCATGTCCACCTGCCCCAGACTCCCGGGGCCTTGGGCCCTGCAGACCGTCACGTGCTCTGTCCAGCAGGCCAGACCCCTAGAGGCCAGGTCAGCGGAGAGGACAGTCGGATGCATAGAGCTCTCCGGCCCAGGCTGGGGTGGGGGCTGACACGCCGTCACCCTCTGCTTGGTGGGCTGCACGCAGGACCACACAGGGACATGGGACATGGGGCCGTCACACTGGGAGCTACACTTCTCCCTGACTGTTTACATGTTGTCACGTGCCTGCCAGAGACCTTGGCGTGCCCAGTCGGCTCCCGCAGGTGCCGTGGCCTCAGCCGGCAGAGACACAGGAGATGAGCCGTGACAGGAGCGGCCACCACCCAGAGCCAATCGGCCGGGGTCCCGGGAATGGCCACCGCCCCGGGAAGAGCGCCTGGGGTCAAGGGCGGACGACAAGGGCTAACTCACTACCAACCGCTGTGGAGTTTGCGCGAACCCGCCAGTGAAAGGGCCACGAGGAACTCGCTCGCCGCGATGTTTTGAAAACACCTGAAAGTCTACGAAGAAAATAAAAATTACCTGTAAACCCGCCACCCAGGGCTAGCACCCATTCCTGCTCCATCTCCTCCTTTTCCACACCTTTCCACACGTGGGTCACGCGGCACACGCACTGCATTTTCGGCGGCAGGAGCGTTTCCGGCAGACACGCCGTATCCCACGAGGTGGGCCGGCTGCGCGGCAGCCCCGGGTGGGACGCAGGGCGTCTGCTCTTCATTGCGACCACGACAATAAACCTCTCGATCTTCAGGGTCTTCGTTGACGGTTCTTGGATTTGTCATCGCGTGATCACAGGTTGACACGGCCGTTCTGCCCCGACCCGTGGGCCTCCCTGTGCCTTTTGGCCATTTTTCAATCTACCAGCAGCCGCCCTGTGCCTCGCGCTCGGCTAACGGTATTCACGGCGGAAGGCAGGTGCGGAGCGTGAGGCGCCCCCGCGGGCGGGGCCCCCAGCGGGTCCCGGACGAGGGTCCCCAGGCCGCGCCCCGGCACGGCAGAGACAAGGAGGCTCCGCTCCTCAGAAGGACGCTGCTCGGCCTGAATTCCGCCGGTGGAGAGTCAGAACTAATAAGGACGGACTCGGCGCTCCGTAAACATTTGCAGGAGAGCGGCCCTCTTAATAATGCATTGTGAGCACGCGGGGACGAGCTGCTAATAGACGCCAGACGGGAATTGGACCTGAAGCGCAGGCTCTCTCGGCGGCCCCGCGGCTGCTTGGGTGCGCAGCCCCTCGGCGCGTCCTGGGAAGCCGGAGCCAGACACCGAGCTCCCAGCCGTCCACGGGGGGCGGGGCGGGGGGGATCCCAGGCACGGCGGCGTGAATCCACGTGGCTTCCGAGACACACACAGGGTACGGGGCAATCCCTGCCACAGCGCAGGCTCCACCCGCCGCGGAGAGCCCCCCAACGTGTCCGACAGTGAGCACACACACTCAGCGGTGGGCTCATGTCTTCTCTGCCCGGACGGAGCGGCATTTGAGGAAAAGCACAAAGGGGACGCCCTGGGGACATCACGGTGGGCCCTGACCGACCCCCCGGGACCCAGTGCCCCCTGGGGCCGTGCCTCAGGAAGCACAGTGAGGACCTGAGACGAGCGGGGGCTCCGTGGGCACACCGGGGAGCCAGGCAGCCCGGGTGGGGTCCTGCCTCCTACATGTGGGCACTGGACAAAGCCGTCAGTGGCCCCTGTGAGGACGGGGCCCCGAAATGGCATCCCCTGAAAAGACGCCGCGGCTGGCTGTGGCCCCCGGGACTCGTCCGGGCCGTGGCCGACAGTCAGAAACGCACTCTGGAGTTTCAGAGACCTTTACACCTCCTGTCCTCACTCTGGCTCCGCCCGCCGAGGTGGCAGGACCGGCCGGGCCCAGTGACCACCGCGGGGACGGACCCGAGGCGAGCGGAAGCCAGTCTGTCACTTTCACACAGAAAATCTACTGACCACCAGCTGCGTGCACCGCTCCGGGCCCTGCGACGCCGACCCCCCTCCTCCCCCTCGGAACTGCCCCCCTGCAGGTGCCCCAGCGGGGCCCAGCTGCCAAGGCGCCCCACTCCACAGCCCCATCCTGAGAAGCACAACTGTCCCCGAGGTGACCAAGTCAAGACCCAGCCGTCCTCTGCGGCCTGCAGGCATGTGCCCCGTCCCCAGGGGCAGCTGGCCTGCCTGGGGAGTGTCCCAGCTCTCCCGGGGCCAGAAGGGTGTGGGGCTGGTCTTCCCGGGCCCACAGGGGCAGAGGGGCAGGCGGTGCGGGACGAAGCTGGCTCCCCAAGGCCGTAACAGAAGTGGACAGCACACCAGAACAGCGGCCTCAGTGAGTGGCCTGCCTGTCACCGTGGGGGTTTGTGCGGCTGCACAGGTGGAATCAGAAGGACAAGGGGGAAAGCCCGGCCTTGGGGCCCCTTCCCGGGCCTGGCCCCGCCCTCCCTGGGCTGGGCCGCTCTCCGTCCCGCCGGGACAGACGCGCCCTGTAGGTGCAGGCACCGCCAGGGAGCTGGGAGTGTCACTGTGGGATCGACTGCGCCTTCTCGGAGAAGCCAAAGGGGCGCTCCCAAAGCTGGCACGTACTCGTCGCCCTCACAGCGGACCCCCCGGCCGAAAGACGGACGCGCCACCATGGCTGACGGCCATCTGGTGACCCGGCCACGCCTTTCTGCAGCGCCTGCCCCGCTTCCCGAAAAGCCGTGCTCCCTGCGTAGTTTGTTTCTGGTTTCCTGTTGGTTGTTTGTTTCTGTTTTCCTGCTGGCCAATGCCACACTTCGAACCGCAGGCGTAACTAGAATCAGGTCGGCCGCCCTCTGTCCAACACCACAAAGTTCAAGGACCTGGATCACGGCCAAGACCTCACCCGTCCAGGCCAGGGCCACCTTCGGGGTCACGGGAGCAATTAAAACAGCGCACCCCCCCCGCCCCCCAGCACTCAGGCCCCGCAACCCAGGCAAACGAACGTCCCCACCCCGTTTTTTTTTTTTTTTGTTTCCATTTCAGAATGCGCCGCGTACCAACGGGGCCGGGATGCATTTCACTCTTGACTGGGTTCAGTAAGATTGCTAATCAGGACTGCTCGATTCAGTCAACACTGATTTCAATAAAAAGACCCCAAAATTATCATAAATATAGAAAAAGTGCAGGCGGCGGTGACAGGTGATTAAAATCTCATTCGCTCGGAATCAGCCGGATGCGCGGAGACGGAGGCGGAGCGTCCCCACGTCCCCGCTGATCGCTATCGCCTCTCTGCAGGCCACTTCGGGGCGCCGCGAGGGCCTGGGGCGGCGGGGGGGGGCTTTGGGTCGTGACCCCCATGGCGCGCTAACGTGGGGGTGCAGAGAGCCAGTGGGGGGGCTGCACCGGGAGGGGCACCAGCAGGGGCCGGGGAGCTCCGCCAGGGGCGCCGAGGGCTCGGCCAGCCCGGGAGGTTTGGGGGCCGGAGAGCAGGCTGTCCCCGCGGCAGACGGCTCTCACCTGCAGGCGCAGCCCCTCCTTCCCGAGCGGAAGACGGACCCGAGACCCTGGGGAGCCATCGAGTGCCGAGTGGCCCTGTCCGTGGGCAGGGAGGGACCAGGCTCCCAGCCCGGGGCGGGGGGGGGGGGACTCCGAGGGGCTGCAGGCTGAATTCCAGGTGGAGGGGGGGGCCTCGTTGGATTCCCTCTGTTCACGCCAGCCTCCAGGGAGGCCCCCACCATGCCCTCGAGGGGGGCCAGAGCCCTGGGAGAGGGCGGGGCTGTGGGCGAGGATGGCCCTGCAGGGCCACTGGGCTCCTGCACCCCCCCACCCCCGTGCTGCAGCGCTAACCACCGGCCTCCCCGGGCACCCACGCCCTGTCCCACCCTGTGGCCCAGCCGGCCAGCACCTCCCTCTCCCGTCTGTCCTCCTCCCCCGCTCCCCATGGCCCCTCCCTATTCTCTCCCAGCTTCCTCAGTGCCATTCCAGGGGGTCCGGGAAGCCCACCCCCGGGGGGGGGGGCAGGCACAGCTCTCTGCCCCCAGGACACGCCCAGACTGGGGTCACCAGACTCGCAGAATCCCGGGCTCCGCCCCTCTGAGTTCCAGAAGAGCAGTGACGAACGCTCCAGGGTCACCAGCCCCATCGGACAGTTGACACAGACTTACCCTGAAACATGCATCCCGGTGTATCGGAACTTCCCATTTAACTGGAGGCTCCGTGTGCAGGGCAACCCCAGCCCCGCCTGAGTTCAGCCCTCCCCAGGCCCCCTCCCCAGGGTCCCCTGAGGGCCGGCCCTTCCCTGCAGGTCGCAGAGTCAGGAAGTCACCTGCACCCTCCCGCCTCCCAGGCAGGCACAGCGCACCTGGTCCCCCAGGGGCTCAGAGCGCCCCCCTCTGGCGGGAACGCAGGCCCTGGGAGCCGGGCAGGCCTTGCACTCCCTGAACAGTAGCTCCTGGGGGGGGCGGTGTGGTCGGTCTCTGAGTTAGCGGGTGTCCCCTGCACACAGTAGGTGCTCGATAAACACTGCCGGCTCTGACTGAGCCCCTGGGGGCACACAGGGTCCCCCTGGGCTCCCCTCAGGCGTCTGCCCCGCCCCTTTTCTCTGGGCAATTGTCTGACTGCTGCTCATTTGCATACTATTAAGCAGCAGGCTGTGGGTTGGGGCTGGGAGTTTCCAAGTTCACTCCCCCTCCTTTCCCTCCAGTCTACCACCACTCTCGCCCACCTGAGCTGGATCTGCTCCTGCAGAGAGAGGGAGTCTGGGTGCCAGGTGAGGCGCTCCCCAGGCACCAGGAAGCACCACACGGCCTCACCACAGCCAGGTCCACATGTCCCTCCCAGCTGCCCCTCCCGTGGTCACACCTGAGGCCGGCGGGACACACGACTAGGCACCATGGATGGAGCCCGTGGTCGGCCCTTGCAGAAGCCCACATTTGTTCCTCGTGCAAAGCAGGGCCTCTGGAACCTTCTGGCATCTGGCACGTCAGCTCTGGGCCAGGAGGGGTGGCAGTCTCCCCACCAGCGACCGCCTGGCTTGCCTGGAGGTGATCCGAACACGGGCTGTGCCGGGACCTGCACTGTCCCCATCGGCAGGTGAGACACAGGAGGGGAGCAGGAACACTGGCCGCCCCCTCTCCCCCGGGGCGGCCTCTCCCGGGGGGACTCTGGGGGTCCCACCCCCACCCGCACCCAGAGAGGAGCAGGCCCGCTGTGCACCCTGCCCGGCGATGGGCGGCTTAAGACCCTCCCGGCTGTCAGAAGGGGACGATGCGCCCTCCCCCGCCGGGCTCGGGCTGGAACAGGACAACGCCGTCCTCGTAGGCACAGGTGAGCTCTGCTGTTTGTCCCACCCACTCCTGCCAGCAGACAGGCGCCCGTGGGTGGCCAGGGACACCTCCGGACCACGGCTGCTCCCTGAGGGCCCACCTGCCCTGCCCAGCTTGAGGCCACCGCTCCTGTCCTCAGCCGCTGAGGAGGCGTGTCGCCCAGAGGCCCGGCCCCCGAGGGCCGCTGCCACAGAGGGGCCCCAGCCCAGGCTCGTCCAGCCCACAGCCCGGCCCGGCCACACCGTGGCCAGCCGCAGCAGGAAGTCAGGCGGCCGGGGCACTCCGGCAGAGGATGGGCAGGCCCGGGAAGCGAGGGAGGCCCACTCCGGGCCGGGAGGGTGGC
This sequence comes from Phyllostomus hastatus, assembly GCF_019186645.2. Classification (NCBI taxonomy): domain Eukaryota; kingdom Metazoa; phylum Chordata; class Mammalia; order Chiroptera; family Phyllostomidae; genus Phyllostomus; species Phyllostomus hastatus. Next base: position 33,722,225 of record NW_025334004.1, read on the forward strand.
GGAGGCCACAGAGCCCAGGGGCACCGGGGGCGCGCCCCCAGCAGCACGGTGGGGCGGGGCCTCCCGACGTCCGGCCCCACGCCGCAGGTGCCCAGGCCCGAGAGGGCGCAGAGTCACTGACAGCGACAATGGTCCGTAAGTGTTGTGTGACTACAGCTGCAAAACCACACAACCGGATGTGGAGTTTAAAGGGCATCTCGGACGACCTCCCCCACCTCTGAGGGCTAGAAAGGCCCTTTCTCTGCACTGGAGCCACACGGCAGCCGGCAGGCCCCACCCCCTGGGGGCCAGGAGGCGGGGGGGGGGGGGGAGGGGTGGACATGGCCTAGGCTGGGTCCCCCCCACAGCTGCCCACACGGGGGACAGAGTCTCCGACACAGCCAACAGGGGACAAGGGTGCACTTCCCCAGAGAAGCCCTGAGTCCCGGGGGGCTCGCCCGGGTTGTCTGTAAGGACAGGCCCCCGTGGCTCTCTTCGGAGAGGGACAGCTTGCACGCACGTGCACTCACACGCGTCCACACATGTGTGCTTGCACACACCGGTATGCTTGTGTGTGTGCGTGCGTGCTGATGCACCAATGTGCTCACACATGTGCTCACACGAGTGTGAGCATGCATGTGGCCTCATACACGTGCACTCACACTCCCATGGGTGCCCATGAATGCGTGCTCACACTCACACACGCAAACGCACATGCTCGCTCGCACACACGTGCTCACACGCAGGAGCTCACCCACACAGGTGCCTCTCGGCGCACTGCCACCCTGGACCCACGAGTGGCTCCAGAGCATGGGGGGAGCCTCCACGGGCAGCAGGACTGGCGCCCGACAGGGGGCGGGCGGTGGGTGCTGAGGCTGTACAGAGACCCCTGTTTGCACGGGAGGGTGGACTTTCCCAGGGCAGCGGCCAGCTCAGGGAAGGGGCCTGGGCATGAAAAGGCGCCCCCAGATTCCCCGGGGCTCTGAGAGGGGTGCCCCTGAGAACAGAGAGGTCGGGGACCCGCAGGGCATCAGCCAGTGGGCAACGGGAAGGAGAGGGGCTTCTCGGGCACCCAGGGCCCTGTGATGCCCGTGGGGTCCACCTGGCCGCCTGCACGCACTTACCGGACCAGGCACACGGGGGCTCGGGGGGCTGCCCACGGGCCCGGCCGAGCACCAAGCAGGGGCCCTGGGAGGGGGCAGTCCACCCACCCCTTGCCCACTGGGAGGCCCTGGGCCACGTCTGTCCCTGCACAAGGTCCGTCACGGCGGGGTGTGGGAGAGACCCCCCTGCGCCCTGCAGGCCGCCACCCTGGGCCGTCGCACGCCGCTCTGAGGAGTCCGGCGTCCCTCCCCAAGCCCTTTCACGAGTCCACGCCACACGTCCAGGTCCTGAGAGACTCACAGCAGAGGCACTGCATTCCAGCACCTTCTAACGCTCACCCTCAACAGGTGACGGGTGACGAGAAGTCACCCTGTCCCTGAATAACGTTACTGTCTCTTACGTGGAGCCGCTCTCTCCCGAAATGTCACACAGGCACACGCATTTGCACGGCGAACAGGACCGGGCCCCGTACCTGCGCCAACTGCAGAGGCCCCCCAACCTCCTGCAGGGAGTCTGGGCAGGGACTTCCCCCTCTGGGGTGACCTCTGTCCGGACCCTTTTGGGGGACATCCAGGGGCCCATGCTAGCCGCCCCGGTGCAGCCCTCGGGGAGCAGCGGGGGTCCCCCCCTTCAGTGAGGCCAGTGCCTTCTGCGCGGAGCTGGCGAGGGCACCAGGGCTGTGACCGTGGGGTTTCAGACAGACGGCGGAGCAGGTACAGGCGAGGCCACCGGACGGACGGACGGACGGGCACGGGGCCTGTCGGGGAGGGCTGACCACGGACCACCGAGCCGGGGGCGGGGGCAGCGGCCACTTCCTCAGGCCTGCGGTCCGCAGGACTGACTGGGGCGGGGAGAAAGCAGAGCCTGGGAGACTGGCGGGGGCGGGGGTGGGGGAGGGTCCGGACCAGGGCGGCTCTCGGCCCAGCCCCCCGGACCCCATCAGGCTGACAGAGGAAGAAGCCACCAGTTGGCATCTGATAACTCAATTACCCCAGCGCGAGCCTTTCCAAGCCCCCTTGAACCCCTGACCTGCCCCGAACAGACAAGGCCCCTTTGTGCCTCCGTCCGTAGACGCCACGCCAGAGCCACGCCGCTGCACCCCGGACGGAGCTCGGGGGCCTCCAGCCTGCGACGTTCTGAGACGGGGCACCTCCCCCGACCCGGGGGCGGCCGTGGGTCGGTCGGTCTCCGACGCGCCGGGCAGGGCAGGGCAGGGCCGGGCCGAGGGGTGCACGCTGACTTTGCGCGTACAGAAGCCACGGGACTGACTGGCAGCCGCACCGTCCGGCCTCGCCGGCCCTGCCCACCGCTCCCCGCCACCGTTCAGTGGCCTCCCTGTCCCTTCCTTCACACGTGACAGCCGGAAGGACGGACAGACGGACAATGCGCCGAGGACTGGTTCAAACCGGAACACGGGGTGTGACTCAAACCCACAGAGGACTCCACCCGAAGCTCTCACCGTCGCCCCCGGCTTTAAGGCCCTTAGCACCGCGGCTTCCTTTACAGTCCGGCCGACGGTGGTTGTGCGGCGTGTGTTTGTTTTGCCCAACTTGCTGAGGAAGCGTTTCCAGGGAAACCCGGAGCCCAGCTGCCCGGGGCGGGGCCAGAGTTCATGTCCCCCGAGGGAGACCACCCGGACGTGCAGCTCCGCGCCTGTGGCTCAGTCCCGTCACCTTCCGGGGCGGCTGACACCCTCTCAGAAAGCCCACGTGGAACCAGAGACCCGAGGGTCGGTGGCCAACCTCTGTCGCGGGTAACCGATACGAGACCACGTCTAAACGTGTCACAGGCCGATCGGGCGGTGCCAACTGCACGCACAAGTAACATCTCCAGCTCCGGCAAGCCCTGGGGTCCCCGAGGAGGCAGGCCCCGCGGCCCTGTGCCCGCCCCCACCCACGCCACAGGGCTGGTCTCCGTCCGTCCCGGGTCTGAGCTCAGAGCTCTTCACGCCACGGCCCCACCGGCGCTCGCTCCCCAGACCCACCCCCGCACCGGGCCCCCGCAGGCGCTGCCCCTGCATCTCACACCCAGCCCTCACCCCTCCTCACCTCCACCCTGGGAGCCCTCACCCCCAACTCCCTTGCCTTTCGTGGGGACCCAGAGAGGGGCTCACCCCATCACCCAGAACTCAGACTCGGAGCCCCTGAGGCCGCCGGGACAGGTGCGCAAGGAGGGTCCTCCGCGCCCACCAGGGCGGCCCCGGGGCCTGCGTCCGGGCCCCTGCAGGCCGAGGGACCTCACACAGCTCCTCGCTGACCCCGGATCGGAAGAAGTCATGGCGCCGTGATAACAGGGTCGGGGCTGCTGGAGGCAGAGACCGTGGGGAGTCCACCCTTGGGAAGCATTCGGTCTGAGGGCGGCGGCTGGCTGTCCTAACCTCAGCTGCCCACACAGTGTGCCATGTCAAGCTGCCCCCAAGTCCTCCTCACATATGCTAAGATGGGCTGGGGGGAGGGGAAAGACGGGGGCTGCCCCCCCATGGGCACCCTGGGGCTTCTCCAGGCCCCTTCCAAGGAGGAGAGGTGCCAGGGAGCCGTGGGGCACCCAGGCCCAACGGACGTGCAGGGCACGCGCCACCCGGACCCCACGCCCTGGCAAGGGGCTCCTTCCTCCGGCCTGGACGGCTGGGCCAGGCTGGCACGGGCCCGGGTCACGTTGCCCCCATGAGGAGCCGTCTCTGCGCCCGGGAACCCTGCAGCCGGGCGTTCGCGTGCGTGGTCTACGTCGGGAGAGCACAGGGCCCTGCCTCGGGAGGCGGGCTGGGGCGCGGGAGCCCGGCCGGCTGGCAGGCGTCAGGCGGCTGGGGTGAAAGTGCGCAGGCCTGGCTTAGCAGGACTTAGCAGGAGTATCGGCTTACAGGTCAGCGGGCGGTGCCCGGGCCTGGCTCCAGAGCGGGAGGTGTCAGAGCCCAAGGACGCAGGCCGGGCACAGCTCACACTTCTGCTCGCCCGGCTGTGGGGGAGCCGGTGCCCGGAGGAGGGGCCCAGCTGGCCCTCCTGAGGTGGGGACGGGGGAACCCTCCCCGTGGGAGTGGTGCCGAGACGGGACGTGGAGGCCCGGTGCCAGGGCCACAGAGCTGCGGGGGGGGGGGGGGGGAGGCTCGTCCTCGGCCCCAGGGCCCCGGGGATGTGGCTTTTGACCTGGGCCCAGGGACAGGCGGGGGTTCCCAGGAGGGAAAGGTGTGGAGGCGACTCCGACGGCAGTGGCTGCGCCCAGGTAGAGGAGACGCCAGGAGGGAGGGCACAGGTGTGAGCGAGACCCTGCTCGGAGGGAGGCCAGAGGGACAGGCCGACAGCACGCAGCCGTGCTGGGAGGAGCCCCACCAGGGCCACGGGGCCCCCGGGAGGGGACAGGACCTGGGTGCAGGCGCCGACCAGGGGCTCTGCGGAAGTCACAGTCC